>NW_008353596.1:3949614-3954147 GCF_000622305.1 Nannospalax galili
CAGCAGTTGCTCCAGTGGATTATGGTGATGTGTAAACTTCTGAATTTTACATGTTAAGCATTTCAGATTATTTAACCATGTATATAATATTTAATCAGAGAAACAGAAATGACCAAAACATCTGCCAGACATTAATCAAGTTTCTAAAGAGAAAAAACTAAATACTCTGTTATGTACATATATGCATAAGAGGAGAAAATAATTTTTTAAAACTTACAAAAATCCTCTCTCAGATTAGCTAGGCACCCATTTAATATTAACTGGGTACCCTGCAGTGAGCTGGGAACAGTCCTAGGACAGAGGGCATGGCAGTAAAAAGGACAAGTACAATTCCTACTCTCCCAAAGTTTCTAGTCTAGGGAGAGCTTTAAGTTCAAATATCAGGGAGGCTAAGTAACAAGGAGAAAGAAGGGAAACATAATAGCAGGTCAGCTCAAGAGCTGATAGCATCTAAATACACGGGGCAAGAGGTTAATGGAAGCCCATCTTGTATATGTTTAAATACAGTCATCCCTAGTATCCATAAAATACTGGTTCCAAGAACCCACCAAACACTAAAATCCATGGATGCTCAAGTCCTTTCTATTAAATGGCATGATATTTGCATATAACCTACACAATCTTCCTACATGCATTACATCATCTCTAGAGTACTTCCAATACTTAACACAATGTAAATTATGTGTAAACAGTCTGACACTATATTGCCAGAGAATATGCATGAAAAATCTATATATGTTCAATAAAAATTCAGTTTCTTCCAAATATTTTTGACCAGCACTAGTTAAAAACACAGATAAGGAAAACAGCCTATTTCCATGTATGTGATCTCTGTGGAAGGAAAGTCAGAATTCCATTTGTATGTTGCTTGACCACTGTTAGTTTTGGAAATGATGTTCTTCAGTTATTCAATGTCCTTTGAGCCTGTAAGGAAATGATGACAGGACTCCACATCTCAGTGTATGCTTGAACTTCATGCATCCTTTGCTCCCCGGTAGATGCATCTAATGGATGTCCCAGGAGCCACCAGGAGAGACCTGGTTTATGGACATACACACTTGTCCTCTCTGATGCTGACTTTGTTCATACTCTCATTCTCTGACCTGCCATCCTAACCTAGGCACATAGCTCTCACTGTCATTATCTCTACATGCAGCTGTCACTCAAAGAATTATCTGCATGTCTCCAGGACCTACCAGAAAGCTTGTCAGATGTAGATACCTTGTAGATTTTGTTTGTCTTGGACTGACTTCTTTGGTGTTTGGTACTTTCTAATAACCCATTTGTCCCCAATCAAAAAATTAACAATAACCATAGCTGATATTTCTTGAGCACTGTTATGGTTTACAAGCTACCCTAGGAGCTTTTACATGTATGACCTTATTTAACCCTCTCAGAAAACTACCTGACCATTTCTGTCATTTTCCATATCCAGAATCTGAGGCTCAGACAAAAAGACGATCATATAACTCACTCAGCTGGAAGCAGAGGTGGGACTTGAATCAATCTTGCCTGATTTGAAACACCTGTGTCCTTAACCCATAAGCTGGTGCTTCCTGAAATGCCCTGAGACAGACATACAGAGGAGCAGTTTCTTGTTTTGATTACAGTATCTGTTAGACTCAATACACATTCATTTCATCAGGTTTTATTTAAAAAATTATAACAGTATAATGTACATGGCTTGTCATGCTGATCTTTCAAAATTTCTATTAGTGATACACAATCTTAGCTTATTAAGTTCTAAAAAACTGTGTCCATGTGCAAATAATGTTGGTGAACAATGAAAGACAAAACCAATATAATACAAATTATGTATCTGCATATATTAAAAGATGAGAATTAGGAAAAAACGGCCTAAAAACTTCCACATATGAATTTAAAAGAAGTTTACACACACACACACACACACACACACACACACACACACACACACCATGAAATGGTTTTAAATTCTCACCATGCACTTACAGTTTCATAGAATGCTGCCTAAAAACCATATGCTGACTAATGAGACTCCATCCAGTCTCCAAGTTTCTACATTTGAAGCTGTTTCTTTCTTTCTTCTCTTTCTATTTTTGGAACTTAAATAGCTGAATGGATTAAAAAATTGCCTCTAAATAAAATATGAGCAAGGGGCCTGAAGCTCTCCTCTGCCTCATTTCAACTCTGAGCAAATGGTGAATTACAACACCTCTGGACACGGTGGTTTCTAACTACCAAGCTGCTGGCAGCACAGTGTGGCCATAATGCTACCTATTTCCCTTGCTAAAATATTTATGCACTTATTATACTTTACATGGGCTGTTGAACATGAAGGTGCTCCTGTTGTGGCCAGGTCATTTCAAGCCCATTACTGAGACTCAACTCAACTACATTAGAAACTGGACCATCCACTTACATATGATATTGCTCATTAATATTAGATAATTACTACCTCTGCACTTGTTTGGGGGGGTGATTTTATGTGTACATATGCACACACTAGCCAATGGCTTCCAGGCAATCCACTTCATTAAGAAGCAGTTTAACATGGAGGATATATCAATAAAGATTAGCTTAATGCAATTGTAGAACTGTACCTAAGAAGACTCAGCCAAATGAAGCTATTATTCTGTATAATGTGTTTTACACAAGATTGAGATGGCTTGCTGTTTATAAAATCACTCTCCAGGATTTACGGTGACTGATCTGCCATGAAAGCCAAAGTGTGGTAGAAGTTTTATGCCAATAGTAACTTCACATATGCTATTAGGAAATTGTTTTAACCCCCTGCCCCAAACCAACTAAACAATAAAATTGAGAGCACTGTTTGTAAAATGCTTCAAAGTATGCTTGTTGTTAAATTCAACTTAGTATGTATTACTTTGTACTTATTACTTGCATAGAAAACTGAAAACTTAATTCAACAAATGTTCATTAAAGGCCTACTATGTGCTGGGCATAAGAAAGGCCAAGAAAAAGAGTCCTTGAGCTTGATGGGACTTAAAAGAGTTAATTACACAACAGATTACATGGCTGAATATGCATAACCACCTCAGAGGAGATGCCACTGCTGCTGATGGCCAGGGAAGGTCATCTAGGGAAGGACCCTTGAAGAGGAGGCCCTAGACAAAGAAAGCAGGTGCTCTTGGCAGACAGGCACACATGCAAAGGTGTAAACTGATTGCATGGTAGGCACAGTACACACCTGCCAACCCTTTAAGGACTTCCCTTTCTCCTTTGTCTGTTGCTTCTGCATGAAGTTCAAATCCTTTGGTCTAAGGGAAGGTGGGTCAAGATCCAGGCATAGAATTCAGTTAGCACCCAAAAGTTGTAATAGTGTGTTGATGGACCTTTGGAAAAGATCTTCAACCATGAGAAAAAACTAGATTCCACAACCCTTTCTTACTTCCAAAGGTATTGCAAGACAACTGGGGCTGGGGACAGGGACAGACATTTTATGATGCCAAGGAAAACCAAGAACATCCAGAGGTTCCAACCAGTACCCTATTATCTTTGGCTGCTAGCATCAGAACTATCCACCACAACCTTCTTGATGTTTGAGAAAAATAACCTCAGATTGTGGTAAGCACCGTTGTCCAAGTGTTCTGCTACTTGCAGCAAACAGCATCCATGTCTGAGTGTTCAGTTTTTGAAAAGAAGTTTTGCAGGGTGCTTGGACAGTGCTCTAGGAGAGTGGCAGGAGATGGCACTGAAATATAAGGTGGCAAATGCCAGGTTGACAAGGGCCCTTTAGCATGTCCTATGTTTGTCACTGGCTTTCAAAACATGGAAAACTTAATGGGAAATGTAAGATGACTGTGGGTGATACACAGACAAGGCAGGACAGGATCTTGAATCTCACAATGAGAAATGTAATCCTTCCATTCTCTTTTGGTACTTGTAGTTATATAAAGAATAGCTTTCACATTTTTAACAAGGAAATCTCTAAGACCCTCTCCAACCTTATTAATCCTCCCTTTCAATAAACAGAAAGCCTCAGACTCAGCCTTTGATATGCATATGGGATCTAGGAGAAAGTCAATGTCATTCTTTTGTTTCCATTGGTAATTTTGAGAATTGCCTTTTGGTTATAGTAAGTGATACTAGGTTTTTATTTCACTGTGTTTCTTTGAACATATACTTAAGTTTTGTTTTGTTTTTGAGACTGGGTCTCACTATATACTCCTGGCTGGCCTAGAACTCATTATATACACCAGGCTGGCCTTGAACGCACAGAAATATGCCTTCCTCTGCCTCCTGAGTGGTGGCATTTAAGGCATTTGCCACCATGCCTGGCTATGTAAGTTTTTTGAAGTAAGCCAATTTACAGAAAAATATCAAGTAAGGGGTCATGTAGGAGTGCCAACAACATGGCAAACATTGAAATGGTAAAATGAAAGTCACCAAGGTTTGAAAAATAGTTGTGTATATCAGGTAACCGCTGAAAATGCTTAAACTAGAGAGTAACATGGACTCCACTTAAGAAAGATTTTGTGAGCAAAGCCAGACATTAAGCCTGAAGACTGTTTTGGCAAAACAACTAAGTAA
>NW_008353596.1:3954297-3960597 GCF_000622305.1 Nannospalax galili
CAACTTAGGGAAACAATTCTAAGAGGCTGGAGCGGGAGGAATCTGGGATGACTTCTAAGCTTGGCTTAGGTGACTAAAAGAATGAATCATTAAATGAGCTTGAGAAATGGGAGGAGGACTAGGAGTGGGAGCAACAGAGGCTGCACTGAATCCACTGGCCCTTGAGAAACCCAGAAGAGAGTGTCCTATGGACTACAATTCTCAAAGCATGTTTGTTAAATCAGTAATGTCACCATAACCTGGGAACTTCCAGGAAATGAAAAGTCTTGCCTCATCTATATCTTTCTGTTATGGTTTGGATGTTGAATGCTTCAAAATGGCCCATGTGCTAAAAGGCTGGTCACCAGTCTAGGAGGTGGATGGACCTTTTAGAGATGAGCATATCAAGAGGAAGTTAGGTCATGGCTGAGTGTGCTTAAAGGTCATATTGGGACCCTGGCCCCTTCCGTTCCTTCTCATTTCCTGGACACTATGAAGTCAGCAGCTTCTTTGCCCCATGCTCCCACCATGAGGATGGTCCCACCAAAGCAACTTCTGCAGCTTTAAGCCCAAATAAACCTTTCACCTCATAATATGTGATTTGTCATGTACTTTGTAACAGCTATGGGAAGCTAACAGCACAAGCTAACAACACATCATTGAATCAGAATTTCTACTCTAGTTCAGCAGTTCTCTGGGGGATTCTGATGTGTACTAAAACCCGATGGTGCCAGGGCAGGGGAGATTTTTTCCCAAGATACTTGGGGAAAAAACTGCATTATTCTACACAAGGCCTTTTCTCAGGCCTCCATTTCCTCAACTATAAATCAAGGACACATAGCTATCAGACCCCTAGGCAGTCACTAAACCTTGCTGGTTCAGAGTACCCACTCTTAAATATCCATCTCCTTCTGTAGTAACAGAACCTTGATTTTTAATAGAGTACTTGGGAACTCTGAACAAAGACCATACTTTCCAACTTCTTTTACCAGTAGGTATGGCCATGTGGCCCAATTGTGGCAGATAGGAGGAGAATGGAGGTGATGCCTCTTGTTAGGTTCCTGGCAGGCTCTTAAAATGGCAACACAGCTCCCAACATTCTAAAATGTCAGGTTCAAACTTAGCCCTGGGCAAGTCCCTCTGCTTATTGGGAGACCAACCAATCCTGAACTAAACTGCCCAGGCTACATCATGGAAAGTTACCCAACCATCTAACTGCCTATAAAAGATGTCTGACTTTCCCTGCTTGCTGCTGTTTTTTCTCTGCCACGAAAGAACCCAAGTCACCCGTGTGATGCACATCAGAGTTTGCAAGGCTCAAGTTCACTCATCTTTGCAAGATGAGGTATTTCAAGGGGGTTATGTCCATGGATTGGACCTTTCCAAACCAGTCTTCAATAACAGTGCATTGGAGGACCTGGCTATACCACTCCTCATCCAACTGACTTATTAACTAGGGCACTATGTTAATGACAGCATCTCAATAGGGAAGACAGGAAGAAGAGGCAGAGGTCGAACAGGTTGTAAAACAACAGGCAAAAGAAGAAAACATACCTGAGCAATTAGTGATTTAAAATGGTGCTTTCTAAGCTAACACGTACACTTTCCACTATAGAATCTGTGTGAAGATCAGAAGTAGAGTTTGATAAAAGACCTGCTCTTGGGACTGGTTTTGTTTCTGTTCAGCTCACTTTGTGGTAGTGTCTGGGTACTTTTGGAAATGAGCATATTCCAAAAGTCATTCCAGCCTCCTTTCTTCCCTTGCTTTCATGGAAGTTGCCTTTGAATATTATTTTTATATTCATTAAAATGCATTTTGTCACTTTATTAGTGTGCTTATTAATGTTGCTAGCAAAGTAACTGCTGAGTATTAATTTCCTGTGGAATCAGATCATATATGTGTCTAGACTTACCTTATTATAGCTCACTAAATCCAGTATTAAAAACAACCTATCCTTCAATTCAATTACAGAAAGTTCCTGGACCACTAACTCTAAAAGGATCAACTGCTTTAAATATTTCTGCATGTGTAAACATGTGCTTATGTCACTTATAGTATTATCTGGTGGCTTTTTCTGCAAGGGTACAACATTTTACAATATGTCTTTATGTCTTATAGAAATGGACTGTACCCGGGATATGCATGGTACAATTCCCATGGGACTCATTCACATACTAGTCTATAGTGCCTTATGGAATTGCACAGTGTACAACACTGGCAGCCTTGGGTGGTGGCTATGATTGCTAACATCATTAGATATGCCCCTGGGTAGCTTGGAGGGTGGACTGTTATGAAATGGTTGACAATGTATGCTTCAAAAGCAGTGGTGAGGATATTAGAGCTCTAATGGGGCAATGTTCACCCTGTTTGATTATGGGGTGAGATGTATGTCATCTGCCAAGATCTAGAAGAGGCTGGTGACGGCTTCCTGGAAGATTCCAGGTTTGGGGTATGGTCGACTTCAAGACTCAGAGAGGCTGGGCAGCAGCTAGCAGGGTACAGGTATTCTCTAGCCTATAGCTTCTCTGAAGGTTTATCTGTATGCTGGACAGAAGAGAGCTTGGTAAAATTTATTTTTGAACCTAGTAGCACCTTTGGACAAAGTTTGCTTTCCCTACCACTTTCAAGCTCCCTGGTGAGCCCACTTCCTCGGAAGGGTTCTTTTCTGCCAACTGAGTAGTCTAGCAGGCTCTTAGGTGCAAGCATAGATTCCTTTAAAGATCCTAAATGTAACTATTGAACTGGTGTCATGTTGTCATGGTTACCACAGGATAGTTTCTGAGGCCAGAATGTTTTCAAGGAGGGCAGGCTTGGGTTGACTATCCCAGGCTTCTAAGTAGCAAACAGACCCAAGAGAATTGTTTCTCCCCTCCTTCTCCCCTGCTCAAGGCGCCTAACCAAGAGCCAGGCTCTTGATGACTCCAATATCTTCAGTGATCATCCTAGTTTCAACCCAGACCAAACCTATGGCATGCACTTGATGCAGCCTTAAAATATCAGAAAGCACTGATGGTCGATCTGGGCATGTCTCATTCATCCTCCAAACCAAGACAAGTCCCTGGATCCTTGGTGCATGCAACTTCTTCTGGCAAAATGTGCAGAAGTAACTCTCAGCATTTAATATGTTAATAAGGAACTGGCAGTTTTTGAACACTGCCCTTAAGTATGGCACTTACAGAGATCTCATGTAATTGACTAAGCTAGCAAGGGGACTAATCTAGTAAGGGAAGACAGTCCATATTTTATCTATGGGGAAGGCAGGACTTGTAGAGGTGATGCCTAGGGTCAAATGAGGAGGAAGTAGCAGGGCTGGGATTCAAACTCAAGACTGTTTGGTTCTAAAGACAGACCAGTTTCCTCTAAGCCATGGCTGCCATTTTAGACACCGAGAAGACCTGTTAGCCCCAACAGACCATTAACCATCTACTGGACACAGAACATCCATCCATTCATTCATTAAACATGTCTTGAGTCTGTTCTGTGCCAGATCCTCTGCTGATCCCTGGCAACATAAAGACAAATTACACGTAGTTTCTGTCGCCAAGAAACGAACCCACTGACAGCCAGCAGTAATTTAAAAAGAGGAATCTACAAAACTGGAGAGAGGGGAAGTTAGGAAAATCATTATGGAGGAAGTGACACCTGCATGAACCAGCTGTCTCAAGGCAGGAGGAGGCAGAGACAACAGAGTAAGACCCATTAATACCTAAACTCAAAGAACTCACAGAACCCCAGAGATAATTATAATAGTATACACAGTGAAAGAGAATAAAATCCCCGAATAAGAGCCCATACAGGTAGGCCACACGAAAATGTTGGAGAATTGAAAGACCAGTACAAAAGGTAGGGACATGAAGGAAGACTAAAGAAATGAAGAGGATTATAAGATTATTTAAAATCCCCCCATTTTGTCCAAGTTACTTAGGGCTCTATCATGGTCTTATTTTTCTTTATTTTTAATTTCCTGCTGAAAGAAAACACTTATTCAAAACACCTCTAAAGCTTGTGCTGTCTATAGACATACCATCCTGAACACACCTGATCTTGGAAGCTAAGCAGGGTTGGGCCTGGTTAATACTTGAACGGGAGACCACCTGGAAGCACAGCGTGCTGTAAGGCTTTAAATAAATAAATAAATCAGCTTGTGCTGGTGGCACCTCATTACTCCAGGCCCAGGTGGCGTGCACAGTGGCAGGACTGTACAAAGATGAACAAGACAGGGCAACCTTAAGTAAAGAGCAAATAACCAATACAGTGAAACTTTTGAGATGTGAGCTCCAAACTAAACGGCATAAGAAACTAAATAATTAATTCAGATTTGAAAATAGGGGCTGTCGGGGAAGACTTCACTGTTACTGGTTTATCCATCAATTCATTTGCTGATGCCTTCTATCTACAATACCAACTCTTCAGAGCCAACACAGGTCTAGACACAGAATAGCAATATGTGATATACAAGTATGAGAAGTGCTTAGGGCCATGGACGCTTGTAAAAGATTTCAGAAGCGTTGGTAGTTTTGGGACTGCTTTCTAAAATTAAATAGGAGTTTGTCCAGTGAAAATGGCAGTCATGGAAGGAGGTACGGAGAGCAACATTTGGAGAGAGACAAAGCGTTACGACATACAGTCCAGAGGATGAAAACGCCTGAACTAAGGAGTTTGGCCTTTAGCCTCCAGGTAACGGGCTGCCATAAAAAAAAGGCCCGTGATTGGATTTTCTTAAGAAATGTCCTTCCGTTCTGTTTGGACGGTGGGGTAAGAGAAGTGAGGTGGTGGCTCATGGACGCCCACAGCAGCTGCATCTCGAAGGTAGGATGGGGGAGTGGGAGGTGCGGGTGTTGGAATAGAGGGTGAAGGGAATCCCTTCTGAGATGCACATTCTGGATAAGGACCTACGCAGGTCTAGGCACCGCACAGCAGCTGGGAAAACCCCCCTCCCCCTCCATCCCTCTGGGGCGGAGCTAGGGCCGAGCACGTGACGCCTAGAGCACCCACCTTTACTCAGGGCAGTCCACTCCTTATCCTTGGTTTCACGGATTGCCACCTCGACGACCCCCCCCCAACGCCTTGCCTCAGCGTTTCAGTGTGCAAGGAACCCACTCTCTTTCAAACGTCTCTAGTGGGCTTTCTGAGAAGCCTACTTGGCGAACACAAACCTCGAAGGAGCCTTTGCCCATAAAAAAGATGGCGGCACTCCGCTCTTTCTGGATGTGCGAATCCGGCCGGCTTCGCTGGGAGCAGGCGGAAGGGGCGGTTCTGAGGGGGGTCGGGAGCCCTACTTGGGAGGGGCCCTGCTCCTGGGAGGCGTGGCCTACCCAAAATTGTAGCATCGGATTGGTCTTCTGGCCTGTGGGGCGGGGAGCCTCCACAGCTCCCCGCCCCTCCCTCCTCGAACCGGAAGTGTCTCTCGGTCTTTCCAGCTGGTTGTCATTTCACTCGGCTCGTTCCTCAGGAGAAGGACTTAGCCGCGGCTGCGGGACCCGGGCACCGGAGGCAGCGGCGGCGGCGGCGGCGACAGCGGCGACAGCACAGGAGGAAGAGGAGGAAGGGAAGGAGAAAAAGAGCCAGGCGGAGTCCGCAACGACGACAGCTGGGACTGCGGGACCGGGGAACAGAGGCAGCGGCGGCGGCCCAGCAACCGTGAGGAGAAACAAAAGCCTCCTAAATTCTAGTTTCTAAATAGTCTGGGGGGGGCGGTGGGAAGAGAGCGCGAGCCAGAGGGGAGGCCTTTCTCCTTTAGAGTAACTACGGTAGCGGGGTTTTCCTTTTTTTCCATCCCGGTTCCCCCTCCCCCCTGCGGAGAATCGAACTGAGAACTGAACAAACCGCCCCTGGGTCCCATGAGGGAAAAAAACCCCGGAGCCGCCGAGAGGGGAAGAGGCAGAAACCGCAGGACCTTCCAGGTCGCCCCCTTGCTCCTTGCACCCCCGGGCGGCCCGCTCGCCCTCCAGTCTCGCTAATCCCTCCTGATCGCGACACCCCTCAGAGGGAGAAACGGGTGTTTCCAACCCCTTTCATGGGGGAAAGGAGGCCGAGGGGAGCCCAAGAACAGCCACCGCAGCAAGATCTGCACTCGGAGCCCCAGAGGCCCAAACTGCACCCTACAAAAGACCAGAAGCAGAACCAGGAACAGCAGAAAGCTCCCTGCAATCATCTTTCCATTAGCAAATGCTGATCTCTTCTCCGGTAACCAGTAATTCACCTCCCGCCCCAGATAACCTAATATAATCTATCTATATATAAATATATAATATATAATGTTCTTAAATTATTCCTGATTTTTTTAACCAAGCTGCCAAGAAAAGAACGTATTCTCCCCG
>NW_008353596.1:3960624-3960929 GCF_000622305.1 Nannospalax galili
GATGCTTGAGAAGCTGTGTTTTTGTCATTCATGTACATTTTCCTTTGGAAAAAGAAAGCGCCTATTTTACTAACCAAAGACTTGATTTTTACCTTTTTCCTTTTTTATTCCCTCCGAGAAATAAACCCAATTGGATTCATGTCAATGTTTTAAGAGATTTTTTTTTTAGGTTTTTTTTTTTTTTTTTTCTAAGAACGTATTCTCCCCGTAGCCCTATTCTAATTTTTATGTGAATCTAAACTGCTGAGGAAGACCATATGTGATTGTTAAATTTTATATATATATATTTTTACTCCGCACAATGC
>NW_008353596.1:3961074-4049873 GCF_000622305.1 Nannospalax galili
GGGTTCATGCCAATTTTTAAAAAGATTTTTTTTTTAGGTTTTTTTTTTTTTTTCTCCTTTCAGAGAGACCAGAATTCCAAATCAGAGATACTTAGGGTGATAAGCTGTGATCTTTGAGTTAGCTATAAATAAGATACTTCAAGCAAATAAACAAATTTGAGATAGAAAGGGGAAAAAGACGTGAGACATTAGGTTGACTTTTTTTATTGTGAAATTCTGATCCTAAAAATAATAAATGGGGGATTACGGGTTTGGAGTGCTAGTGCAAAGCAATACTGGGAATAAATCTGCTTTTCCAGTTCGATTCCATCCACATCTGCAGCCTCCACACCATCACCAAAATGCCACCCCCAGCCCTGCTGCTTTTATAAATAATAACACAGCTGCCAATGGCAGCGGTGCTGGGTCAGCTTGGCTCTTTCCTGCCCCAGCTACCCATAACATTCAAGATGAAATCTTGGGGTCAGAAAAGGCGAAGAGTCAACAACAGGAACAGCAAGACCCTTTAGAAAAGCAACAACTCTCCCCAAGTCCAGGTCAGGAAGCTGGAATACTGCCTGAAACCGAAAAGGCAAAATCTGAAGAAAATCCAGGGGACAGTTCTTCGGAAAACAGCAACGGGAAGGAGAAAATTCGAATTGAGTCTCCAGTGTTGACAGGGTTTGACTATCAAGAAGCCACGGGCCTCGGCACTTCCACCCAACCCTTGACATCCAGTGCATCATCTCTTACCGGTTTCAGTAACTGGTCAGCAGCGATAGCGCCTTCTTCCTCTACGATAATCAATGAAGATGCAAGTTTCTTTCACCAGGGAGGGGTCCCTGGCGCTTCGGCTAATAATGGTGCTCTGTTGTTTCAAAATTTCCCCCATCACGTCAGCCCTGGCTTTGGAGGCAGCTTCTCCCCTCAGATCGGGCCTCTCTCCCAGCACCATCCTCATCACCCACATTTCCAGCATCATCACAGCCAGCATCAGCAGCAAAGGAGGTCTCCTGCCAGTCCCCATCCCCCACCCTTCACACATAGAAATGCTGCTTTTAACCAGCTGCCTCATTTGGCGAATAATCTTAACAAGCCTCCTTCTCCATGGAGCAGCTACCAGAGTCCCTCTCCAACCCCTTCTTCTTCCTGGAGCCCAGGAGGTGGGGGCTATGGTGGCTGGGGAGCTTCTCAAGGCCGAGACCACCGCAGAGGGCTGAATGGGGGAATAACACCCCTGAACTCCATCTCACCTTTGAAGAAAAATTTTGCAAGCAATCATATTCAGCTCCAGAAGTATGCTCGCCCCAGCTCTGCCTTTGCTCCTAAATCCTGGATGGAAGATAGCTTGAACAGGGCTGACAACATTTTTCCTTTTCCGGTAAGATATTGCTCCATTAATAGATTAAGATGGATAAGGAAACAGTGTGGTGTAGTATCTGTGGGATGAAAGAATTTGAATTGTCCACGTTCACATCACAGCTCTTAGAAAACGAATCAGTTGATGGATTTTATTCTAGCAGACTACTGTAATTGGAACAAAATATTCAGCTGTTTCTTTGGCATTTTTTAAAGTGAAGCTTTAATCTTCCCGTGGATAATTTGAATCCCAGGTAGCTAGCAGTGTCCTGATTAATTACAATACCTTTCCTACCTGACAAGAGAATCAGGGTCAGTTTTCCTCACTTACTCTGGGGAGAACAATAATATGTAGCAGAAATATATTTTGTTGTGGAAACGAATGTTTTCTGTCTATCTGAAGTAACTAAAAATGACTTTAAAAAAGCACTCTACTGTTTTTTACCTTTTTACTAAAATCTGAATTCCAGTTTTCTCATTGGTTATTTTTTAAACCTCAACCTTGCAGTCTGAGCAACCTGAGCAGTTTAATCTATCAATTCATCAATTCAGCAATTCCTCTCAAACCTCTGAGAATTCTGACCTACCCGTGTCTGCAAGGACTGCCAGTTAGAGAGAAATGATAGAAATGCTTTTTGCCATGCCGAGGATGGCACCCAGGGCTTTCTGTGTGCTAACCATTTCTTTCTGAATAATTTGAAGGTGTTGATTTCAGAATGACATTTTTTTTTTTTGTGATGCTTTTCACCCGTTTGTTTATTTTCCAGTGTTAACACTAGGGGTGTAGATAATTAAACCGTTCCTAAAAATAGATCCAGGCAAAGATCACTTGTCTTTGTTGCCACCAGTATATCCTTTTTCTGGCAGGAATCACATTGTTTGCTGTTTCTGAACTAATGAACAGCCAGTTTACCTTGCAGAAGCAAGATAAAGAGAATTTCATGATAGTTGAATATCACCTGCCACATTCAATTTATATTGTGGTGGTATAATCATATGTCCTTAGAAAATTTATAGAAAGTAATAGAGAACATGAGCCAATCCTCTCAACAGTCCCACAAGTTAAGTTCTATTACTGTCCTGTTTACAGATGAGGAACTTAAACACAGCTTGTAAAAGCACAAATCCTAGGTTAAAAAGTCAGGATTAAAAATATGTGTACATGACTATATATGCATGTATTACAGCTAGATGGTTATTTTAGATAAATAAGCATTAAAACATTATAAAATACTGGTAGTTCTCTTTCAATTAGTAATTTAAGGGGAGTGGAGGTTTGTTAAGAGAACCCTGTGTCATTCCGAGGAATTAAATATCTATTCACTCCTTAAGGTTAATACAGGTACAGTGCATCAAATTTAGTTTTAGATTTTAAAAAAGGGATTTGCCTATCAAAAAGTTGTTGGCATTTTTCTATTAGGAAACATTTTTTTTTATTCAAGCCAAAGTGCATTTGTGTTAGTGAACAGATAAATAGCTGTTCAAGATATTGACAATGTCTTTGAAATTTTTATTTTTATTTTTATTTTTATGTGTAAGAGTGTTTTGCTTGCATGCATGTATGTGCACCATGTGCATGCCTGGTGCCCATCGAGGCCAGAGAGGGTATCAGATCCCCTAGAACTGGAGTTGTGCACCTGGATGATTGTGATCTGCCAAGTGGGTGCTGAGAATACCAGGCCTGAGTCCACTGGAAGAATAACCAGTACCTCTTAACCCCTCAACCCAACAATGCCTTTAAAAAGTCACTTTTTATTATTTCTTTGAACATAAATTTAAAAGAAATTTAAGCAAAGGTGGCTATTATGAATTATTTCTATATTGCTAATTTAAAATATCTATACTTAAAAATTTTAAGCTATCTTTATTTTATGTGTATGAATGTTTTGTGTACAGCAGGTAGGTGTACTATCTGTGTACAATGCTTAGGAAAGTCAGAAGAGAGCATTGGGTCCCCTGGAACTGGAGTTACTGATGATTGTTAGCCACCATATGGGTACTGAGAACTGAACCCTGGTCCTCTGCAAGAGCAACCAGTGCTCTTCACTGCTGAGCCATCTCTCCAGCCCAAATCTATACCTTTCAACTGGATTATGATTAAAGCCTGAATTGGAATGCATTTTTCTTTCTTACTTGCTCTCTACACTGAAAGAATTTATGTGAGTTCATGATTTCATTCTCTGCTTACTGACATGATAAAAGATTGGGGGAAATGAGAAGTTCAGAAAATGAATAAAATACCCCTATAGTACATCAGTTTTTTTCCTCCCTTTACAGCTAATGGAATATGTTTAATATATGAAATCCTTTTGATTAGTTTCTTTGGAGATTAAATCAATATATCATACAATAGACTAAGATTAATACTAAAAGATGTTTGAAACTACTCCAAAAGGGCTGGGCCTGTAGCTCAGTGATAGAGCCCTTGCCTAGTATGCATAAGGCCCTGGGTTTGATCTCTAGTACTGAAAAAAAATCTGGAACTTTTGTTTTCTCTTATCTATTATATTGAAGAAAAAGGGCAGTCAGTAAACTTGGCTCCACTATGATAGGATTAGAAAGTGGATTGTTGATTTCCGTTTCCCATCTCTACCATTTTAGCAGTAGTATATGGTTATATCATAATATTCATATTCAATCAAAGGATAGAATTTTATCTGAAATTTACCTGCTATTGGATGTTTATTTCATTTGAAATGAACCAGAATGATTTTTACATTTACTTATTGCAGGTATGTTTTGTTATGGCTACATCTAGGGTATTAAAATTAAAACTATTTTTTTTTAATTTGCACTATTTTTTTAAATATGTATCCAGGTGCCACAGCATACCTGTGGAGCTCAGAGGATAACTGGCAGGAGTTGGTTCTTTCCTTCCACCAAGTGGTTTCCAGGGATCAAATTCAGGTGGTCATGCTGGGCAGCAGTTAACATTTATCCAATGAACCACTTCACCAGCCCCCCTGATTTTCTCGTCCATTCTCAAAATTCCATTTTATCCATATTTATGAAGCCTGATTAGATATTTAAAATACTTGAATAGCCCCCTAACTGATCTTCCAAAGCATTGTATTTTGGAAAAAAAAAATTCAAAGTTGCTTCTAAGTTATTTTTACTTAGCCTGAAGTGTCATTGTATGATTTAAGAAGGCATGGCGTATCCTATTTTCAGACACATTAAACTAAAATGCAGTTAACAACAGCTAAGATGACTTCTGTGTTATATGTGTATTATCATTGAACAATCCTATGATGTAGAAATGATTATAGTCACATACAAGATTTGGCTCTTAACTATTATACTATGATGCCTCGTCACATAATTATGATACAGTGGGAACTGGGGTAAGAGGAACACCTCCCAGAATCATGTAAGGTGAAAAGAAAAATTTTAGTGATATATAATGACCAAAAGCTGATTGTAAGCTGGGCATAATCCCTGCTAATCTGGAGGCAGAGACAGGATAGTGAATCTAGATAACACAACCATCATGGACAACATAATGAGACTGTCTATTAAGCAAAAGACCCATCATAGAGGTTTTTTGTTTTGTTTTGTTTTGTTTTTTGCTTTTTTTTGCTTTTTTTTTTTTTGAGACAGGATCTCCCTATAGCCCCAGCTGGCCTAGAACTTACTATGTAGACCAGGCTGGCCTTGAACTCACAGAGATCCGGCCTACCTCTGCCTCCCAAGTGCTGGGCCATCATAGAGTTTTAAAAATAGAAAATAATAGACTATATCTGATAACCAGATCTAAATGCTAAGCATAGGTAATGTGCAAGTCAATATTTTAAAAATATTAATTTGTTTAATGTTTGTGTGTATGTATGTGAGCACACACATGCCACAGTACACATGTAGAGGTCAGAGGACAACTTGCAGGAGTTGGTTCTCTCCTTCTACCATCTTGGGACCTGGGGATCAAACTTAGGTGATCAGGCTTGGTGGCAAGTACTTTTACTCACTGAGCAAACTTACCAGCTCAATACTTTTTTTTTTAAATTTTGAGTAGTTACCATATACCAGGTACTGGGTTAGGTGCTTTCACATAGGCTACTTTACTTCTAAAGGATTTCTCAACCCTGTGACTTTTGGTTGCATTGTCCTGATTTCAAAATGAAAAGACAAGGCCTATATTCATGTGACTAAAGTTATGATTTGACCCTTATATTAAGGAGAAAGAAAGTCCTATCTGTTCTGCCAAAAACATCCTGGAACTCCAATTTCCAAACCTAATAATAGATTAGGATACCTGCCAATAATTATATTTGAATATGGCACCCTTTTGGAGTGATGCCTAGAAATTCCGTCCTTACAGAAACAGTAAGAGGAGACTTCCTTAATGTATATGCTGTTATCTAAAGCTCAGTTATGTTCCCACCTCCTTAGCTAAGAACCAGGAAAGTGTCAGGGTGGAGAAAGAAATCTCTGTGCCACAAAGATTATCCTAGGTCTTGATTGGTAGGGAGGTAATTCTGGACTTTATTTAGGGCTCCATTTACTCTTCAAATACAATACCACAGACCTGTTAAGTTATCTTAACTAGGCAAATAATCACTTTAATCACTTGTCTAATGATATGTATGAGCTTAGGATCCTTAAAATTTATATCACATTTTATAATGGTAAACAGAAAGTCACTATAATTCTTGGTGAATTATTATTAAAAGTTATAATATGCAACTTCATTCCATTTTCTTTTTTCTTAATATGACCCCAAGAAAGATTTTTGCATAGAAAATACTTCAACTTAGAAAGGAAGAGACTCATTTTGTAACTGTGAAATACATGTTGTTGGTAGCTCTGACAAAATTGAGATACTGAAAAAGTTAGGAAAAGTTTATGATACAACTTCCTCCCTCATTGTAGAAGGTCTTCTAACTAGGCTCTGCTGTTTCCTGATGGAGCTTTTGAAAACAACTTCAGGGTAGAATTTTTTTAACCATATTTTGTTTTCAGAGAAGCCATGGGATATGATCAACATGTTGCTCTAAAATCTATCAGGAAAAGTTTGTTTATTGCAAGTGTAGTGGATATGGTTGATGCTAGTTATAACTGGAAAGATGATACTTATTTCAGAGGTAAGCGTCTGAGAATAATTGCGTTATCCTGGGGTTTTGGTCTCATCACAGGTAAGATAATGTGAATAATTGTTTTTCTTTGAAACAGAGAGCCTACAATATGAACATTCTCACTCAATTTTGTGACAAATATTCATTTTATTTTATTTGGATGATTCAAAGATGTCTTGCAGAAACTAAAAGTATGTTTTTGGCTTGATATATAAGACAGCATACATATTTTTAACCACTGAGCCATTTTTCATCTGTTTCTGAATGTGAAATTTGAATAATTATTGAGAGAGACTGTTTTGTGAGGCCCAAAATGTAGTAGAGGGATGCATGGCTGTGGACCCAGAAAACTTATTTAACTCTGAACTCCAACCAAATGGCCTGGAGTAAGTCCCTTCAATTTTGGAAGATAATAACCTCATCAAGATAATGCATAATGGTGAAGGATTATTGTGAGGAACCTTAAGTATGTGATCATACTTAAATTTAAAACATAACTCTCATGAATAAAGTTATGAAGTGAAGATAATTACAAATGTAGCTAGAGTTCCTTTGAGAAACTGTGAACAGTCTTAGTACTGTTTATCTTACTGTATATGCTTTATTTCTCAGAGATAATTTTATTTCTTTAGAATCATCAATAGGTTTAACCTATGAGAGAAATCATTTAGTAGAATTATCACTTCTGGGAAAAGAAATTTTATAGTATATATTTAAACTTTTTTTTAGCATTTGGCAGCTTGTATCTCTCAGTATTTTAAAAGATTTTGCATTGAGTTATTTTATTAAAAACTTTAGGTACTGGTTATGGTAGTGCATGCTTTTAATACCAAAACTTGGAAGATGGAGGCAGGAGGATCACAGGTTCAAGGCCAGCCTGGGTTACATAGCAAGTCCCAGGGCAGCCTGGACAGACTTTATACTATATTAAATGAAACATATATTCAATTTATATATTAAAAGAGATAGCATTTTAGTGGAAAATACATGATCTTTTGGCAAAATGTTGGAAAATAGTACCATAGATTTAAATTGGATATAGTTTGACATCTTTCCTAGAATTAAGCGTTTTTTTTGTATTTTAATTTTTAGCATATGTTTTTTGAGCATCTATGTTACGAAATAGGCATAGGACTCTCACAGAAATGATTTGATATACTTTTATAATCTCTGTCCAGTCTATGCTAACATTTGAGTGATAGCATGTATTTTTAATCCCAACATTATAATCAAATTATAAACTAATCTGTTGCATTTCATTTTAATCCATGAGCTAATTGATTAAACATAATAGTCAAACTAACAGATTCCACTTTAATCATAAAAAGTAATATGTAAATGTGACCTTTAATAAAATATATAGAAATTTCCAAAACTTTGGAAATTTGTAAATACATTCTCATATAAGCTACTTACATTCTGTGACAAAATGGTATCACCAGAGGCAAACTTTAACCTAAGAATAGCAGAATTCTGGTCCTATTTCACGTCAAAGGAAAACTCTCTCAGCTATGCATGGGACCTGTCTCAGGTTCATGGGCCAAATTATTGAACTTCAAAGCCTTAATCTATATAATTACTTTCCGTATTGTAATGTTCTGAGGTTGGGCAATTTGAATTTGCTGAGTATTTATCTGATAATACCCTAATTATTTTTTCATACCTAATGTGTAAGTTATGGTTAATCCTTCAGTACTGCATATTTTTAAAGCCACATTTATATTTAAAGTGCCATGGAACATTTTAAACCAATTCTTCCGGGTAGCCTGAGGGATGCAGGTAGTCAGTAGGTTTGTGGAGCTAGCTGGTAAAATAACTGCTGCCATTTTACTGTCCAGGAGACCTTAAGAACATTTCTACTCAGGAGAGTAGCTTAATTATGATTGTGAAGTCAGACCTGGGTTCCAGATACGGCTCTGCCACTTACTTGCTGTATGACCAAAGGCAAGCACTTCACTTCCCCAATTCTTCCTTTTTTCATTTATTTTCTCAGGTCTTTTTGAGGATAAAATGAGATTATGTCTGATACTTGGTCTCAGGAAGATTTTGTCATTAAAAGAAAGCAAGTCTTCCAGTAGTGATAATCCAGAGCCAGCAAGGTGGCTCAGCAGGTAAAGGCTCTTGCCACCAAGCCTACTGACGTGAATTCAGTTCCCAGAACCCACATGGTGAAAAGAGAAAACTAACTCCTACAAATTGTCCTCTGACTTCTACACACTTGCACCCTTGAGCGTGTACACACACACACACACACACACACACACACACACAAACACATACATGCACAGACACACAATAAATTAATTTTTTTTAAAAGCTAGAGAGATGGCTCAGCTATAAAGAGTGCTTCCTGTTCTCCCAGAGGACCTGAGTTCTGTTCCTAGCACTCACTTCCAGTGACTTACAACTGCCTTTAACTCCAGGTCCAGGACAGTCAATGCCCTCTTCTGCCCTTTGTGTGCACCCTCATATAGGGGCACATAAACATAAATAAAAATATAAATCTTTTAAAAATTACTAATTCCAGCTAGAGAGATGGCTCAGTGGTTTAAGAGTACTGGCTGCTCTTGCACAGGACTCAGGTTTGGTTCCCAGTACTCACATGGTACCTAACTGTTTGTAACTCCAGTTCCAGGGAATCTGATGCCCTATTCTGACCTCTGTGGGCTTTGCATGACATGGGTGCACACATGCAGGCAAAACACTCATTCATATAAAATTTTAAAAATAAATAAAATTTAATTACTAATCCAAAATCTTGTAAATAGCAATTTCTTTAAATGTGAAGGCCAGGCCAATGAGGTGGTTCAGTGGGTAAGTACACCAGCCACCAAACTTGATGACCTGAGTTCAGTTCACAGAACCACATGGTAGAAAGAGAGACCCAATTCCTGTTGGTTGTCCTCTGACCACCACACAAAGGGCTGTAGCACACATGCACCCACACACATACACAGACAATAGATAAATAAGATGTCATATAAATGTGAAAACTGTTCTATCTGGAATGTGATAATTTGAACTTAATTTTAAAGATTTTTATAAATGAAGATAGTTTTTTAAAAAATCACTACACTTAAGCAATAGTGGGACTCAGGTTAGATAATGCTCTTTGTTTTCTTGACCACTGATAAAGTGTCTGGTGATGTTTCCTCCCTTTTTGACAGTTTCCTCCATCGTGTGTTTTTAATTTTTTATTATAGAAAATGTAAACATATTCAATAGACAAAATAGTATACTGAACACAGTGTTACCTGGTGTCCACAGTTGCTGGCTCCTGGACAGTGCTCTTTCACCTATACCCCAGCATTGTTCTCCGTTGTGTATCTTGAAGCAGTTCCTAGATGTGATTTCATTTGTAAGTGTGTATCTCTAAAAAACAAGGAGTCATTACAAAAATAAAATATAAAGAATATCTTTCAGTTCTTTTCTAAAGATAGAGATTGAAGGCTCATGTTCCTATTGTACCTGCTCAGCCTGTTTCCCCTGCTCAGCCTGGAGTTAAGCTCTGTACCCTTGGCCTCATCTCTTTCTGGGTCATCACAAATTAAGACCAGCTAAAGTGCCAAGACATCAGCTGCTGGTGACTGGAAAATTTAGAGGAGATTGTACTGTTTTAACATCAGCCTTCCTTTAGATTTAGGCTTCCGTGGACTTGCGGGTATGAACTCTGCGAAGAAGAATAAAATAGGGCTGAGGCTTTGAGGGCTTTTATTTTACTTTTAAGAGTAATGTAGAAATCTGAAGTTTTTTAGAAATTTTTGGACTGCATCTTTATTATTCTGACTCTCAATGTACTTATATTTGTTGCTTTGTTTTGTTTTGTTTTGTTTTGAGACAGGGGCCCAGCTGGCCTAGGACTTGCTATATAGATCAGGCTGGCCTCCATTTCAAAAGAGATCTTCCTGTCTCTGCCTCCCGAGTGCCGGGATTAAAGGCATGTATCACCACACCCAGCTTTTTGTTGCTTTCCATGAATTGTGGGCTAGAAATATTTGACTATGGCAAATGCAGTCCTTCTCACTAAGGACACAGACTGGTGTCTTTCTGTTTTGTGCTTGAGGTTGAGGAGTGTGTTCTGTTAAAGGCAAGGCTTATTAGGTAGAGGTTGGGCAGAAACTGCTTCTAGTCATCATTGTCAGTGAGAAGAGATATCAAGGGTTGTAGAACATAAGCCTCAGTTTAGGTATAGAAATTGTGCATTTGGGCTTGCAGTCCCTCTGCTAATTTTGGGACCTGAGGTGGCCCAGCAGACATGGAGAAGAGGAACTCTGATAGCCAGATAGGGTCTTTGTGTATCCTTATGACCTCATCCCTCGGGGCTGAATTTTTGTATTGTTGGCTTCCTTAAACCAATGATCTTTTGTCTTGAGTAGTTATTGGGTAGGAGAAAATCTTTTGTGATATTTTTAGATTCAAAGGTTTGGGCTTATTATGATATTCTGTATGAAAATTGCCATAGGAAATAGCACAAAACAGCTGAATTATTTATATATACCAATACTTGATTTAAAAGTGTGAGTTTCAGACTCTTTTCCTTTGAACCACAGAGAGAAGGGGCACAGGGAATGTTTCTCGAATGTGCCTTCCAACTGTCGGACATTGTGCCCATGCTGCCACTTGCCTTACTTCATTTACTTCTCATTGAAGTTTTCTGTATGTATGTGGGGGGAGAGGGTTTGTGTGTGGTGCATCTTCAGTGCATGCGAGTATGCAGGTGTGTATATCGTGTGCGCACAGGTGGAGGCTTTGGCTCAGCTAGCTGGCCAGTGAACTCCTGGGATCCACCTGTTTCCACCTCACTCTGTGGATGTTGGGGATTCAAACTCAGGTTCTTATGTTATACAGCAAACATTCTTACTCACTGAGCTCTCTCTTCATTCCCTCACCACAGTTTTATAGAGATACTGTATCTTCATTTTTTGAGTGAAATCAAGGCTCAGTGATGTTGCAGTGTCAAGCTTACTTACCCTCAAAATAGTTTTGAAACCAAGTCTTATGGCTTTAATGATTTCTTTCTGCCAAGCAAGGTTAGGATGACTAAATAGACAAGAAGATGAAGTGGGTCCATTGAACTGAGTAATGGATACTAAATTGCCAGTTTGGTTTTTCAACTCAAATAAATGGCAACAAGAAAGCTTCTTTTTTCTTTTTAAATCATTTTAAGGATTTTTAATACTTGAAATCTATGGGCATTTAGTGAAGGGAAAATAAAAGGCAATATTCTCAAAGGCTTTCTGGAGAGATCTTCTGATTCATTTGTTCATGTGGAAGCAAATGGAGCTATAGGTTCACCAGAGTAATATGCTGAAGCCATTCATCCCTTTAGTTATAGTTTATAATTCTGTTAGGGAGTGTTTAATAGCCTAAGATCTATAGAACTCTACTTTCCTTGGAGATGTCATGATGAGAAAGTACTGACCCAAAAGAGAACTTGCTAAGACATACGAGGTGCTATTAAATGATTTATATTGCCCCTACATCACATTCACATAATTACCTCTTTGATTTCAACCCTTGACACCTACCTGCATTCAGGCCATGTATATGCAGCAAAGGATTTTTATGTTACATGTGTCAGTAATGAGTGTTCTAGGTTATGACATGACTTATTTAAATGGAATTTTTTTGAACCTCAGCTCTGAAGTCAGACTTACAGTGTGACGTTAAGCTTCATTTTCCTAAAATGGGGATAATAACGGTGACTTCATGTGGTATTTGTGAGGAACTAATGCATATAAATAATACATAATTCATGTAAGATGTGCAGCTCAGAGCCAGGAGGAACATGGTAGCTGCTTCTTGTATTGGTGATGGTAGATTTATAACATGTTGGCTGGAGAGATGGCTCAGCGGTTAAGAGCACTGATTGCTCTTGTGGAGGACCCGGGTTTGATTCCTAGCACCCACATGGCGGCTACAAACTGTGCTTAATTCCAGTTCCAGGGGAATCCGAAGCCCTCTCCTGACCTCCGCAGCATTGCATGACACGGGTGCACTCACATACATGTAGGCAATACACTCATACACATAAAATAAATAATTAAATAACATGCTATACTATACCTATACTGTGGCCTGTGGCTATGACATGAGGGAAGCTTGCAGTTGAATGGGGGCAGACGAGTCAATAGCCTGTCAGTATCTACTGCAGTGTTAGAGTGCTAAGGGACACAAGGGAAAGGAACTTACTCTGTGTCAGAATGTGAGGGCCTTTTGGAAGTAGTATCCTGAAAGTTAACTATATAGTCAACTCTTTATGATTTGTGGACAGAAATATCATTTAATCCAAGAAGAATATTTATATTTTGGAAAATCTTGGATTAAAACTCCCATAGTTACCTTTGATTAATTATGGGCTCTCCCAGCTTTTCAAGCTTCCTATTTATTTTGGCAGCTGACACCCTGGCATAGACCTCCCTTTTAAACCAAAATATTTTCCTTTCCCTTCTTCACCAGGGAAAATTTAAGCCAGAAAGAGAAACTTCCGTAGCCTGATATGGATTGATAGCAGACTGACAAGAGGTTGCAGAAAGAGGAGTAAAATGGGGAGCTAAGTTTTGGCTTAGACTCTTAATAAGTTGGTTACATTCAATTAATTGCAGTTTGTGTTTCAGACCAGGCTAGTAGCACCGAAACACAATGGCTCAAGTTTATAAAAAGAGCCAGTAATCGAGTGGTGGTGGTGGTGGTTAGCATGAGTTGTATTTAGTTGGGAAAATTTTGGCTGAAGACAGCCTCTGGGCACCAGACCTAACTGCCATTGTCCTACCATCCAGTACAGAGTGTGACATGGTGGACTGTTAGTTCTTTGTCAGTGAATATGGATATATCTTTAAGTATGTGTGAAGCATGAAAAACTGCCTTTTGCAGATCTCTAATCATGGGGAATTGACAGTTTTCAAGAAAATCCATAGTGTTAACAAATGGTAGATACAGGTAATAGGTACTAAAATTTAAGTGCAAATTTGAGCCCATACTGCCACAGTTGTATACAGGGAAGCTAGTGGGGACCAGGATATGCCATATAGTTTACTATGATATGGCTTGATAAGTAGGAAGAATCTTGACCAAGGAGTAATTAGCATGCTCTTTAATTGGCTATCTTTTTGACTAGTGATGACTTCTAGGGCATTTAATCAATGGTTTTGAGAAGAGACACACATTAGTAATATCTGAAGGCAAATATTTTATGCTGTTGGATGAACAAAGAACAATATGCCTAAGGTAACAGAGTAGTGAAAATCTAGATGCCAGAATTGTATTTCATATTGTGTTTGCTCTTAATGGTGAACCACTCAGATTCTTAAGAGCAACTCCTTATTTGTTGAAATTGAACTTGATTTGTAATATTTTCCCAAGGCATATACCTTAGAGTTTGGGAAAAGAGCTGTGTTTTAGGTTTTGAGAACCAAACCATTCTCCTTATAAGGAAACTTCCGTTTTCTTGTAGAGTATTTAAGCTGAACTACACACAGATGGTCGATTAGGATAATAAGATACAAACCACACCCCAAGTTGCTAATGAAATTAACTTGTTGATGGAATTGTTTAATGGTTCTTGAGTATAATCCCTGGCTTCATATATAGACTTGTCAAAAATGTGCGGTCTTCGATTCCCTTTGTACCTCTGAATGAGACTCTGGTGGGGAAGGGGCATTAACTCAGGACCAATTGGTCAGAGTTCATATATTGGTATTATTTGTGGCTCTGTAATTAAATCATGACAAATTAAAAAAAACATAGTATGAGTATAAAAAAGATAGAGGTTTTTTTTAAAGTTATTGAAATTCAAATTTTTCACTTAGGATTTTAGTTTAATGTACTTTATCAGTTACAGTCAGTGGTTATTAAATTTAGTAGAAATCTATGCTCCAAGCAATATTCTTGGGATGCAAATAGCTATGAAGTAGTTTACTAAATTCTAGTATCCCATTAAGAAAGTTAAACTTTCTTGACTTACTAGAAATAGCTTTTCTAAAGAAAGAAACCAAACCAGTCCACTCATATTTTGTATCAGTTGTTTTCTTTCTCTTCATTTTGTGGCCGGCAAAATGCAAATTCCAGAAATTCACAAGGCTGCTTATTAGCTTTAGTTACATGAAAAAGCATAATAAAGTAAATTATTCTCCCTACCCCCATTATTTATTTTGGCAAAAGAAAATGAACAGCTTTATAATGGGAAATGGGAAATACATAAACAAACCTTAAGACAAGGAAGTAGAGAAGAAATATTTCAAATGTTTCAAAATTACTTGAAGGATTTAATCTTTGCTGGTTTAGCAATCATTTGAGCGCCTCAGTCTAGTAGATGCACTTGAGGCACAGTGATGGTAGTGCTTAGCCCATTTCACATCACAACACATAGAAATGGCAACCTTTAATGGTCATTGCCATGAGCATTTGCCCTCAACTGTTCTGGGCCAGCCTATGGGCCACAGTGTAAGACTATCCTGGCTCACCATCACCCATTTGAGGTAGATACCACACTGGGAACATTTGATCCAAGGCATGGTTCCTTCCCTTGGGAAACTCTCAGAGGACACAGCAGGTGAGTCAGTTTGAACTGGCTGTGAATATGGTGGATAACTCAGGTACTGACATGGTCCATAGTCTGCTGAAAGGACAAACCCAGCTACTACAGAATGAGCTTGTGTTAGTGTGACTTGTGTTAACATCTAAACCTTAAATTATGCTTCAGATCCATTTCACTTCCAAAATAAGGTTTTTGATGTTATATGGTACTGGAAGTCTGAAACCAGCAGGCTGTCCCCTTTGCACATACTGTCTCTTAGAAATTCTCATCCTGGCTCTATGTCCTCCTTCTCTGTGGACCTCATTGAGAAAAGGAAGATGAGGAGGAAATAATTAGGAGGAAAAGATGGAAAATCTGTTCTGTGGTGAGTCACACTACTCCAGAGCAGAGTGGCATGTTAAAGCTCCCATCCCACTCCCATCCCCATTCCTACCCCTAGTGGCAAACCTGTAATACTCTCTTCTAATATTGGATTAAATCCAAATGTAGAGGACTGCTCAAGCTACCAAGTGTCATAAAACAATTCATTCAGTGAACATTGCTGAAGTCTAGATGGTAGCATGGGGACAGGAGTGGCCCTTATTTCAGGGAATTGTAGTGCACACTGTTAGAGAGCACAGAGGAGAAATGTTAGGTTGATCAGAGAATGCTCTATCAGCCTACAGTTCTAGAGGTTAGCTAGTAGAGGAGGAAAGTGTGAGCCCAGCAAATAAAGGGAGGAGGATAAAATTAAGATATGGCATGTTTAGTTAAGTTTTTGCTTTTTGTTTTATTTTGTTTTAGGAGTCAGGGTCTCCTTGTAGCTCCACCTGCCTAGAATTCACTGTATAGACCAGTCTAGTCTCAGTCTCACAGAGATTTACCTGTCTCTACCTCCCAAGTGCTGGAATTAAAGGTGTGTACCACCTTTAAAAAAGAGATGATTTAAAAAATATTTTACTTATTTTTATTTTATGTATACTAGGGTTTTGCCTACAAGTATGTAAGTGCACAATGTGCATGCAATGCCCACAGAGGCCAGAAGGTGTCAGATCTTCTGGGACAAGATTTAAGGTTGTTTGCTGCCATGTGGATGCTAGAAACTGAACCCACATCCACTGGAAGAACAGCAAGTGCTTTTAACTGCTGAGTCAAAGAGATAACGTTTTGTTTTTGTTTTGTTTTGTTTCGTTTTGTTTGGGGGGCGGTGGTTTTTTTGAGAGAGGGTCTCCCTGTAGCCCCAGCTGTCCTCGAACTCACTACGTAGAACAGGCTGGCCTTGAACTCACAGAGATCTGCCTGCCTCTGCCTCCCAAGTGCTAGGATTAAAGGCGTGCACCACCACACAAGCCAAAACTCTTGAGTTAAAAAGAAGTACGGGGACAGAGGGTAGGGGACTCATCAGCTAAGAGCACTGACCTGGGTTCAATTCCCAGCACCCACATGGCGACTAACAACTGTCTGTAACTCCAGTTCTAGGGGATCCAGCGCCCTCTTCTGACCTCTGCAGGCGCTGCATGACATGGGTGCACCTACCTACATGCAAGCATAACACTCATACACATAAAATAAAAAACAGTAGGACAGGGCTAAATAATATAGGAGCTAAGTGTATTCTTAGCATGTTTGAGGCCCTGAATTTACTACACAGAACAAAACAAAACAGCAGCAACAACAAAAACTAAGTGAAAAATAGTATGAGTAAATATAACTGGAGAGAAGGTTCCAGAATCCTGCTCTGTCAGATTTCTTTGGAAGCCCTCAGTTTCTATAATACCCTAAACAGGGGTCTTTGTGTATAGGGTGAGGATCAGATGCATGTATTACTACTTCCTCTCAGGATTTAATTTTAAAATGTTTCCATCTGATTTTAACTTTTCAAGCTAGACTATTAATTTTAGTTGTGGCTAGATAATTCCCTTCATCTAAGGAATGCTAGAGCAGTTGATATGTTGTATATTTAAGGATTTCTTACCCACTCTGGAAATACACCAGGTTAGACCTACAACTACTCCACATGTTTCTTCTGTTTAACCTTAAGAGCAGAATCAAGCCTAACTTGACAAGCAAATACGAAGTGAAGTGGATTTGGGTTTTCTTATCCAGATACTTACTCTTATAAGTGTCCTTTCTCCTTCATCAGAAGTACAGACTGGCTGTGAAAAAGATCAGGTGTCTTGTTACGTGTGTGAGAGTAGGCAAGGGCAGCCAAAGGTAGCAGTTCCCTACCTTGAAGGAAGCTTTGCCACAGCGAGGAGAGCAGTGCTGTGTATCATTATTCCATCTACATTCTGTCACACTTCTTTCTTTTGGAGGGTTATGTGTATGTGTGTGGTGTGTGAACTTGTGATTGTAGGTGTGTGCATGTGTGTGACCAGAGGTAGATAGCAGGTGTTTTTTCTCGACTTCTCTCCACCTTTGTTTTTTGAGACAGGGTCTGTCACTGAGCCTGATTTATTCAGCTGACTGGTCAAGGAGCTTCAGAGATCTACCACATTGATAGAGCGTTGACTCGAACAACTTGGAAAGATTTTCCCTATTAGTTCAGTCTTAAGTAGTAGAGAAGATTAAAGATTGTTTTTTATTTTATATTTACTAATGTAAATTCTTTTAAAAAACATTTAAATTTTTTATTCATTTATTTTTATTTTATGTGTATGAATGTTTTGCCTGCATGTATGTAAGTGAATCCTTGTGTGTAGTACCCTCAGAGGCCAGAAGAGGATGTCAGAATGGTTGTTGGCCTCCATGTGTGTCCTTTTCAAGAGCAGCTAGTGCTCTTGACCACTGAGCCATCTCTATGTTCCCTAATGTAAATTCTTAATGTATTAAGAACTAATGCAAGTTCTTAATACAAGTTTTTTAAATTGATTTATGCTTTATTAATTAAAGTGATGCTTTTGTTGAATTATTGTCAGTTGTTTGTGGGTTTTGATGTTTTGGAAGTATTGCAACTTATTTTCCTCTTGTATAGGTAAATGCTGTTTGTGTACCACCCCACCCCACCCCCATGTATATGTATGTGTGTGGTACTAGGAACTGAGCCAAGCAAGGCCTTGCACATGCACATGCTAGGTAACTGTTCTGCTACTGAGCTATATCACCATCCTGCAAATACTATTTTAAAAAGTAGTTTGTGGCTGTTTGTATTTACAGGATCGTCCCAGGACATTTGACATGCACTCATTGGAGAGTTCACTTATTGATATAATGAGAGCTGAAAATGATTCTATTAAAGGTAAGTTGAAAATATAACTATTCTATTTTAGTATGTAGTTAAAAATATATTATCAATTTAATCTGATGAGCAATATCACAATTATTTTGGAGTCATGTGTCCAATAAGTTACATCAGATTACACATGAATTTCTTCTTACTAAAACGTCAGACTTATTTGATGGGCATTTACAGTAGGAGCTATCACAATACCAGTTAAGAGTCAGGGCTGGAGAGATGGCTCAGTGGTTAAGAACACTGGTTGTTCTTGCAGAAGACCCGGGTTTGAATCCTCATACCCACATAGCAGCTAACAACTGACTGTAACTCCAGGGGATCCAACAGCCTCTTCTGACCTCCAAGGGCATTGCATGACACGGGTGCACTTACCTGCATGCAGGCAATACACACATACACATAAAATAAAAATAATAAATAAATTTTTCTAAAAAAGTACTGAAGGTCCCCATTGCTGAGTGTGGTCAAAATTTTAAATTTTTTTATGTAAAGGATGATTTAAAAAAATAGTATAGCTGGGCATGGTGGTGCGTATCTTTAATCCCAGCACTCGGGAGACAGAGACAGGCGGATCTCTGTGAGTTTAAGGCCAGCCTGGTCTACATAGTGAGTTCCAGGACAGCTGGGGCTACGGGGAGACCCTGTCTCAAAAAGGCTAAAAAAAAAATAATAGTACTATTACTGCTTGGATTCTGGTCTCCAGTCTTTTAGTAACTAAGCTATGTTATTTTGAACAAGGGTTTACGTTTTACTGGGCCTTTTTCTTCATATTTATGATGAGATATTCACAATCACTTGGAGCCTTGAAAATTAAATACAGATGCATGGACCCTGCCCTTTATGTAGGATATGGATTTGTCTGTTCTTTTTTTAATGTCTCAGGTAATGCTGCCATATAACCAGCTTGAAAATTGTCAAGACAAGGTGTTTATTCTCTAAGGATTCTTCCTCAGCTTTTGTGAAAACTACTACCCAAAATAAGACATTTTTCCTCATAAGAATCTCAGTTTACTAAAAAGTAGGTTTCTTTGTTTTAAAGAAATTTAGAGTGATTGGTATATTAGATTAATCTTCCTAAGTTTTTAATTTATTTATTCATCAATTCATCCATCATTATGAGCCTGCTTTGTGCCAGATGTAGAGCTTTGTGCTGAAGTCAGAAGTGGCACAGTAGCCTCCTACAAGTGGTGACCAACCTAACCTACTTTTTCTCTGAGTTTACTTGTATTTTTCCACAGACTATTCAAGGCCACTTTTTTTTTTTTTTTTTTTTTTTTTTTAAAAATTTTCTTGGTTTTTCAAAAAGTTTTTTTTTCTTGAGAATTTCATGTAATTTTACAATAACTATGGTCATGCCTACCACCCATTTCCCCATCCAGCTTCCCCCATGCCCCAGTAAGGATATCTTTGTGAGATTTGGAGATATGAGAAACATGTGTGAAAATGTACATATCTATCTCATGAGGTCACTTGGAAATAGGAAGGAATATTCTGAACATCCTTACTGAGGCCTCATAGGGATGCTGGATGCAAGTTCCAGAGGAAGGTTCTGTATATGAAGAAAAATGTTCTTTCAGAGTTTGTTACTTTTAGTGCCATGACTGTAATTCAGCCTCTTCCACTTTTTTTTTCCTTGTCATAAAAATGAAGAGTTGAAGGCCATTTTTAGCACCAGCAAAACTGTACTTTTTCAAAATAGCACAAAGAGAAATCTGAATGTCAAGTTTCCTGGTTTTGTTCTATGTAAGATATTACTAATTTGGCAACATTGAATAAAGGGTACAGGAGGCGCTCTCTGTACTACCTTTTGTAACTTGCTATAAATCTATAAAATTTCAAAAGCTAATTGCAGGAAAAATTTATAAAGGACATTCATTTGTTTTAATGTACTTAATTCTTTCAGCAATGTTTTGAAAGTCTCCTTTGTACCAGATACTAGGGAAAGTGGATGGGAATCATTTTTTCATGAGAAATCTCTATTAGAGAAAAAGTAGCAAACAGCAGTAGGTACAGTTCATTATGTTACATTTCTAAGAAGCAAGCCTCTAACTAGTACTTAAATTAAATACAAAGAGTTTTGCACATATTATATAATTAACTGAAGTTTCTTTGGTTTCTCTGTCATAGCCAGGATATCTAAGGTTTATTTCTCTTTTGGTCTGGTAAGTTATACTGTATAAGGTCCACTTTTATTCTGTATTTCAAGTAAAATTTATTTTTCACTAAGACTTAAGCCTCTTCAGCTCATCTTGTAGGAGTAATCAAAAATTAAGTGACAGAAAAGTTATGTGTGGTTGATTTCATCTGGGAACATAAAAAGTTTATAAATTTGTGATTCATGCTGGGCGTGGTAGTGCTTGCCTGTAGTCCCAGCACTTGAGAGGCAGAGGCAGGCAGATCTCTGTGAGTCCAAGGCCAGCCTGGTCTACATAGTGAGTTTGAGGACAGCTGGGGCTACAGGGAGACCCTGTCTCAAAAAGACCCAAAATAATAATAATTTTTTAAAAAACAGATTTTTAGGTCTTTTTTTTTTTTTTTTAATTGTTTTTCTAAGAATTTTAAAGTTGCTGTCATTTGCTCCTGGCAAGGGCTTGGCTGTCTAGGGAGGAAAAGGGTCCTCTTTAGCTTTACCTCTGTGTCATTTCTGAGGTCATCTGGCAAGCCCTTATGTGATTTTTATCCTGGAAATTGCATATTGCCATCTCCCTAGCCAATGCCAGTGACAGTCTGTAGAAGCTGGTCCCTAGAGGCCCATTTTGTTTTCTTTGCTGCACACCCAGACTCTCATGCCAAAAGCCTCAGCTACAGACTAATTGTGAGTTTTGATCTCCCCAAGTGGCTGCTTGGGCATTTCTATAATACTATTATTAGGCTTTTCAAGAATTTCCTTCTCTAGGACCAAGAAATAGATGCTCAGGTGATTATTTGGGGACTTTTGATTTTTTTTTTTTTTTTTTTTTTTTTTTTTTGGTTCCAGGCTAGCTAGTCAAGAGCTCTCCAGCAGGTACTCAAGATTTAGAAATGGAGCAGCATGAAGTAGATTAAAGCTATACATGAGTCCAGCTGTTCAGCCCCCCAAAGTGCAGATTGGACACATGAAATAGTCATGAAACAGTGTTCTATTCAGTGTGTACAGTAGGAAAGACCTCTGAAAATTAGGGAGTTATTTTTCTCTCTGTGTGAGAGGAATAAAGGCAAATAGGAATAAAGGAAGTAGTTTATGGGATGGAGTCCGGAGCACTGAATAAAGACACAAAACTAGTACTAAAAATTGATCAAGTGTCAGACAATTCAGTTTCATGATAGTAGCTAAATATTTTAAGTCTGATATATGAAAGCAGTGTAATATCCAGAAAGCCAAATTGGAACAGCAGAATTAGTGGGAGAACAAATGCAATCCATAAATCATTGTAGTCGTTCTTCAGATAGTAACTAAATAATTAGAACATTGCATTTTTCCTTTGAATATGCCAAAAATGGAGTCTTTTGCATTGTTTTAGAATAAACCTTATTTTCAATTTTTGGAAGGACTCAAACTCAACATATTAGCCACAATCCCTATGAGTTTCAAAACATTTCAAATGCTAAATTTGCATGTAACAATGATTATTTAGCATGCCTGTCTTTTACATATCCCTTCATGCCCAAGAGACCTATTTCATATGTAAAGTATGTAGTAGACTCACATTATACAGCTAAACATGTTTCTGCCTTGCTTGCTTCATGCATTCATTTAATAAGAGTTTCTTTTAAGAACTATGAATTTAACCCAAAGTGATCTGCATTTAATTCTTGATTGCCAAAGGTGTTGTGACCTCGTATTTTCAAACAGTTTTAGTATTTTTCTCTTTCTTTATGTATTGAATTTAGGGCTCTTTTCCCTACTGTTTTTATCACTGTACATTTTTCTTAAAAGCTTACATGAGTGGGCAAGTGATGATTCCATCTGTGCCTCTTTCTTGTTGCTAAGCAAAAGAGTTTATAATATTCTCTTTAAAAGAAAATCATGAAACTCAGTTGAAGTTTAGTGTACACAGGTTGTTTCATTAATTTTGTATATGACTTTTTATGCTAATATAAAAGTGATGGATATGATAATTATGCAAATTATCTTTGTAATTGTGAAAAATTAACTTAGTGTTACTTTTTTGAAGAGATTAAATAATGGCTGGCAAACTTTAAAATATACAATTCCTTTAATCTTATATTCCAAATTATAGTCTCTTAGTTGTCTATTTTAGAGAACAGATACCATCTACTAAAATGCAGATGTTTTAGAATAGATTTTATATAGAGACTGACTTTGTGTAGCCTGAGATAGCTCTGTAGTACCTACTGAGAGTTGCTGAACGAAGGACTACATTTGGTCGTTTATTTGTGTCATGTGTTATAAACCTGAAATAGTTTGAGTATAAATAAAATTTTCAAAAATGAAAGGTGTTCTGTGAAAATAGGTTGTTGCTTTAATATATTATAATGCTTTGTTTCAGGTAGGAAATGCATGTGTGTAGGTGGGATGTTTTCTTATAGTATTTGACCTTTTTCTATTTAAATCTGTTGGCTTGTGGCCTTTGAACACAGATAACTGCACCCTAATCCTTATCAACCATTTTAAAGTATTAGACATTTTCCTTTAATGGACATGAATAGGGCAAGATACAAAGTATCATGAAGGAGAAAATAAAAGGACAATGTAAAACAATCAATTTGACTTGGATTCATAGCATATTTCCCCCTCCAAATAAATTACTGTTTTATGATATCAACTGGCTTCTGGCAAATTGGGGGATCTTTCAGGATTACATGTATTTAGGATTCAGACCCAGCCAGGCAACTTTCCTGCTTCCCTGACTGGAACCTTCCTGAACACACTGGTTTTTTTCTTGTCCTCTTTGAATGATACCAAGTAATTCAAAGCCACTGAGCAGAGGAGTGGTTGAGGTTCCCAGAGTAGAAAACTGCCTTACCTCTAGAAGCCTCCTGAGTAATGGAGTGAGAGATAGCAAAGAGTATAATTTAAACTGGACTACAATTAGCTTTGTGTGTGGCTGTCTTGAAATAAAGGGTGTTTCCTCTCCTAAACTCTCCCTTTCCTGTCTGGGGACAATGGAACATCCTCAGTAGTCTTTCTCTTTTGCTTAGTTATGTCTTGGATGGGACCCCAGTTTCTGTGTTGAAATAGCTTTCACTGTGAGGAAGAGGAGAGCAGAGTCCTGTGGCATGCTATTTTCTGTTGCTGCTGGTGCAGGGCCGCTGCTAAATTCTGACAGCTGCCTGTTTTCAGGCTTTCTTTTGATCAGGATTTATTAGATACCTCAGATGTAGACTGAGATGTAGATTTTGAACAAAGATGTAGACTTTGAAGAGTGTAATTTTCACTTTTTCAGATTTGGGAGTTGCTGCTATTTTTGTCTTTCTTTTTTAGGGACTGAGTGAATAGGGAATTGCCTGGGAGAGGGGAAAAATACATTGTTGAACATTGATTTGCTCCATAATTGGATTGAGATCATCCTCACTCTGCCTCTGAAATGAAACCACAGTTTACACAGAGCACATCTTGATCACTCTCCACATCTCTTATGTGTCATGTTGAAAGTAGTGTTCCTCTCTCCTCCACCCTTTAAATTTGTGAGAGAGTATTTGACTCTTGTTTTTATTCAGAAAATCATATAAGCAGTTGTCACAAGGGAGACTTTGATTTCGGTCATCCACAATGTGAGACCATACTTATATCAGCAGTTCTCTTGTTCTTATCCTGGACATCAAGCACAAGGAATCCAATTGTGTGTATGAAAATTGAGTGATCAGGTCACGTTAAAACATTGTCATAATTCTGATTTTTACCTCCATGGTAGGTGAGGGTAAAAAAAAAAGAGCAGGGGAAAAGTAATAAACTTTTTATGCCATTAGAAGGTTAATGCTAAACATTTTTTTCTTTTTTTTCTTTTTTTTTTTTTGGTCTTTTTGAGACAGGGTCTCCCTGTAGCCCAGCTGTCCTGGAACTCACTATGTAGACCAGGCTGGCCTTGAACTCACAGAGATCCACCTGCCTCCCAAGTGCTAAACATTTTTTTTTTTAAAGATTTATTGACTTCATTAACTTTCTTTTCAATTGGCTCTCATAGTCTGTTGTGACTTAATTTTGTTTGACACACATTTGGGGAGGAGTTGGTAAAAGAATAAATTAAATGTGGTAAACACTTTAGGGATAACAATAATCAGAAACAAATCAGCAAATAGTTTCCTTTACTGTTTTGCACCATCATATTAAGTATTGGGTACAGCTTAAATAAGCATGGATTGTTCCAGATAGACAAATTAGTAATGTTCTCCATTCACAAGTGAAAGCTGAGTGACATTTTAATAAGTTTTCAGATTTTTGCCAGCAGTTTGTCAATAACTAGTAGGGACCCCTGCTGTGTAAAAGAGGAAGGAGGTCTAGAACATTGATAGAACTTCGTGTTTCTGTCACTTCCTGTCCAAATTAATGTGTAATACTGTATATCTTTGGATAGTGTCACGTATTTTCTTGTTTTTCTATTTTAAATTTTTCTATTCAATTTCTACAAAGTTATACAGAGGTGACTTGCTAGCTCATTTCCTGACAGCTACTAAAGCAGTCTCATATACAAGTATCAGTTTAATAGTCCTTTGTTGTCACTAAAGGCCTTTGGGCCTTCCTTGATCCTGCTATTTAGTAATCCTGGCCAGTGTTACTGGGTGACTCTGGGGGAGGGAAAGCAATGTTGCCTGATTCATAGCTGTCATAAAAACATCCAAGATTCCCTTTGCATTCAGCTTAGCAACAGGAAGGAGGGAACAGTTCAGTGTGCCACAAAAATTACTTCCAGGGGCTGGAGAGGTGGCTCTGTGGGTAAGAGCACTTACTGTGCATGCCTGAGGGCTTGAGTTCAGATCTCAGCACCCAGGTAAAAATGCAGGCATGGCCATGTGCCCACCTGTAATCACAGCAATGTGAGGTGTGGAGTCGGAAGGATTTCTGGGGCTTGCTGGCCTCAGCTGAGCTCCAAGTTTAGTAAGAGACCCTGTATCAAAGGTATAAGGTGGAGAATGACACCCAAAGTCTTCCTGTGGTCTCTCTGTGAGCACCTGCACATATGCTACACTCATACAAGAAAAAATATGAAAAATATTACTTCCTTAGCCAGGCATGGTGGCACACGCCTTTAATCCCAGCACTTGGGAGGCAGAGGCAGGCAGATCTCTGTGAGTTCAAGGCCAGCCTGGTCTACATAATGAGTTCCAGGACAGCTGAGGCTACAGGGAGACCCTGTCTCAAAAAGACCAAAAAAAAAATATTACTTCCTGATATACATGAAATTATTACCTGGTGTGGGCAGCTAATTATTTATGAGCTGTATATGCCAATTTGTAAATGTTTTTATTTCATAATGCCTATGTCCTTACTACCAAAGCTTAAAAGAAAGAGAAATCAAACAAGCCAAACAAAAACCTAGTGAGTTTGTTACTGTTCAACAATATAGTTTGTAAAAGTTTTAAAATTAGTTTTAAACTAGATACTGCTCTGGAAAAATATGTTGAGATAGTCATGCCTTTGGGCTTCATTGTTTTGCCTAATTGACTGGTTCTGTATTCAGTCCCACAGCAGTGCACTCAGTTCTAAAAGCCAGGCTTTGTTTAGATCTAAATTATTACCTGGTAACCAGCCCATTAGGAACATCAGTGGTTCTGAAGGGAAAGCAGTTCTTTAAGCTCTTTGGAACCTACTCAGGCAAATGCCAGTTGCTACACATCAGAAAAGAGGAGGAATTGACCAATTAAAAGTCCCTTTTGTTTATTTTTTAAAGTGCCTGAGAAGCCAGCAATATAGTGCAAATCTTTGTTCTGAAGAGAAGCCATGACCAATAGAAGTTTATAAAGAACTTGAAACAAATCTAACAACTTCTTCTGGCTATAAAATTCTAATCACTAAATGTCTGGCATGGTTGAGTAAATAGAGATGTTTAAATCAGCTATTTCCTCTTTCCCTAATGATCAAAACTTGTTAGCATATAATAGAGTTTCTGAAATATTAAGAAATAAAAAGAGAAACACTTGGGATTGTGTTTAGGTTTTGCTCTTTGACTACCAGTAATGTGGCCTTGAGTTGCTAACTTTTCTTGAGACCTTGATTTCCTCACCTGTGAATGGAGGGAAAGAACTTAACAATCTTTAAAATATCAACAGTTCTCTACAGTTTTACATTATAAAGTATATGAATCTTTGTGAGTATAAATGTGACAGTATTGAATACTGAGTAGCTTACAGAGGATATAATCAGAAATCAAGTTTAGATAGTGGTGTGAAGGCTTTGCTTCTAGACTAACCTGTTGTTTAAACTTGGTCTCATGAACTGTTTCTGTTCTACATTTGTAGACCATGGGCCTCTTCATCCATGGGAGTCATTTAATAGATGCTCGGAGCCCATTAGTGAACAAACATTTTAGTTAGGAGAGAACTATGTCACTAACATATTTGTGATTATCCTTCAAAGTGTGTGAATGTTGATGTAATGCAGCTAAAATACACTTAAAGGTTTTGCATTTGAGTTTATATTGCTATTATTTTGTTAAGGTTTTAGTTGCTTTACTGGATTTGCTGGGTTGGGGTGGGGCTAGGAGTCTTTAAATTATTATCATGTAGGGAAGTCACTATGAAATATTTTCCTCATAATAGGTCTTAATTATAAATTTTTATAAGTGAGTTCTAGAGAAGTTGTGCAATTATTTTGCTTTATACTCCTACCATCAGAATGTTCCCTATCACCAAAAAGAACATAACCTAAAAGGGGAAGAAACAAATAGAGAAGGAGGTAGAGGAAAGCCGGAAGAGGTCACTTACTGAGCTTAAATTCTCATCTCCACCAAATAGCATTTTGGAGCATCATTTCTACTTTTGAAGTCATCTTTTGCCATATGAGACAGAGCTAGGAGAGTGGGATACCCTGGCATTGTGAAATAGGACAGTTTTGTTAGGAGAGGGAGACAGGTGCTGCTGTACCTTCTTTAAGCAGTATGATTTGGAAACATCCCACATTTAGCTCCTGCCTCTATTCCAGCTCCTCAAATACTGGTCATATTCATATTTATGAAGTTCCCTTTTGATGTGTTTTTCCTCTTTGAGGTAGACCTGGACATTCTCTATTGACAGCACGGTTAACAAGCAAAAGAAAGGGCACTTCAGGCACCATTTCTCTTTTAGTCATTGTGCTTTGGAGAATTGTCTCTAACCTAAATCATTATAAAAAAGTTTTGTTTCAATTTTGTGATCTTCATATTACAGTTGAAAACAGGTGAAGTCCAGAGAGGTATTGCAGCTTCTGTAAAGGTTACTCAGCTTCCTGGTTCCCAGAGGGTCAATAGAGGAAACTCAGCTTTTTGCTTCCAGTTTAGATTTGGGCATTTATTGTGTAGTCACAAAGAGGGAAACAAATGAGAAAATGTAAGCAATTCTGGCTTAATATGCTTTCACAGAGGAGGCTGGAGAGATGGCTCAGTGGTTAAGAACACTGACTGTTCTTGCAGAAGACCCAGGTTCAATCCCTAGCACCCACATGGCAGCTAACAACTGTCTGTAACTCTAGTTTCAGGGGATCCAACAGCCTCTTCTGTCCTCTGCGGGCATTGCACGACATGGGTGACTTACCTGCCTGCAGGCATAACACTCATACAATAAAATAAAAATAACAAATAAAAAAAATTTAAATATGCTTTCACAGGGTAGGCATTAGTATCTCTTGACTTCAGCTTAGGCATTCAGTTTAAAAATATCTGATTCTGATAATCTATAGAAGTTGTGGTTCTTGCACTTTCTGACTTCTGTGAAAGAATGGAGAATGGACAATTTCCTCTGATCCCCTGATTTAGAATCGTCAGCTGTCATGGGGCTTAAGCCTGCCTGTTCCCCAGGTGAGTCAGATACACTGCTCTCCCTTCCCACCAGCACCCCACTGTGGCTGTGACTGTAAAAGTCCCAAGCTGTCTGAAGCCATTTGTATAAGGAATACTAAATCTCTACTGTGCACAGGACATTTTAGGTTTGGGGATATATCAGACTCTAAAAACAAAGACTTCAAGCCTCATGTAGCTTATTCTCCAAATCATTAGCAGAAATGCTTGAATAGCCTTGTTTATTATTAAATTTTGAAGACTAATGAAGACAGCCTTATGTGTTTATAGAAGAGGGTAGGAACTGGATCTTCTGAGAAATTACAAAAGGTTGAATTCTTAGATCAGGTATAAAAGTACATTCTTCAGTAAGGTTCAAAAGGTTTATATTAAATAGGTGACTAGAATTGATGATAAATCTGCATGCAGAAAGCCAACTAGTGGCCTAGCCTAGTCCATTCCTTTTTGGGTTTGGACTTCAGTGACTGGTTTTGAGAGCAGGTGTTAATCAGTATAGGAATAGCATCCTATTTTATAAAATAATGGTTATACATAAGGAAGGAAAGTCTTAATTTTTCTTTTAGCTTCTGTGGGTAATCAGATAAAAGATACCTTTCTTTTAGTATTTTTCTCTGTTATCTCTAAAGTTCTCAATCATTCATAGTGACCTAGTCTCGGATCTCCAAGGATTTCAAATTTTATCTTGATCTTTTTCTATATTCAAGTCAGGATGGACAGCCATATCTCAAAATCATTTTTACCTTGGAGACAGTTTTAAAGTAATTTACATTTATTCACTGGTTCTTTAAAAAGGTGCCTCTCATAACATATACTTCTTTTTCAATCTTTTTTGCAAGGGAGGAGAATTTATTTTATTGCCTTGAATTTTTTCTGGATTACTTAAAAAAGTTCTACTACTTATGACTTGGCAAGGTGGTTCAGAGGAGAAAGGGCACTTGCCACCAAGCCTGATGACTTGAATTTGATCCCTGGGACTCTCATGGTGGAAGTTTGTCAGACCTCTACCTGTAGGCCATGGTACACCACCTCCAAATAAATAAATAAATGTAATTTTTAAAAATTTAAACATTTTCTACAACTTGTAGGTCTGTTTTTCTTCATTTCTTCCTATTATATTATCCCCCTCCCTTCTGTTTTAACCAGCTTTGGCTGATTTAATTTAAACAAAAACTATGTTTCATTTTTCTGAGCTTAAAAAATTGTCATTAATCACTGGTATCATAACATCCTCTTAAGGCAAGTTATCTTGTTACTGTGTCCTCTAAATGCAGTATTCAGAGTCAGAAAGCTTCTGACCAGGATAAAAATAGCCTTCCTGCTTGCTGGTTTTTTGTTAGCTTTCCTGGCAGTCCGAAATCTTTTGAATTCCTTAATTGGGTCAGCTCCTTGCTATCTTCTCTCCAGACATTCCCTGCTGCCTGTGGTTTTCTTAGATGCTTTTAGATTTTGCAACTTAGAGTTATAGAAAAGCAATCTTTCCTTTATATGAAAACTTCCTCAATGTGTAGAAATTTATTTCATTGACTTTTACAATCTGTTTTTAACTGTCCTTATCACAATTTAAATTTTGAATTTGATGTTTTGGTACAAAAAAAAGTGCCCGTTTTAATTAACAGGGAAGTTTTAAGGGGAATTTTCAAAGTTTTCTTAAGATCCTTCTGCTTCTTTGCCTGTTCAGCTGTATAATAAAAGTAAGGTGTTTGAGTTTTTTCCTCTTCACTCTTTTCTCAGAGAATTATATGCATGATTATAACCAAAGGTACTAACAAGCTTCATTTCTCTGAAGTAAAAAAATATTCCCTGGATTACTACTTCCTTCTCCAAGATTCCAGTTTAGCACTTATCAGCCAAAAGAAATTGCCCCACTTGCTGTCTGTCACTGGTGGAAATTGTTGGTTATCTTTGGCCGGTAGTTGGAGAGGAGAAAGGAATTACTGTTCGTTAGGTACATAGTATTTACTGGGGTCAGAGAGATTTTTTGTTGCTAGTCTCCAAAAAGTTATTTTAAGAGTATCTCATAATGACTGTAAATAGAAATAAGGACCTTGCCTTCCTAATATTCAATAATAATATGAGGTAAAATCGAGACTGTCCTTTTTACTGTATCTTCCTGGGCAGACACCATCAGTTGCTGGCTTTGTTTCATTCATTCATTCTGTAGTCGATTATTGATATTTTTCAATGTTCCAGGCTCTGGGATGCCATACTTAAAGTTCATCCTCAAAGAGTTTGCTGCCACAACAGAAGAAATAGCTTTAAAAGAATATGATGTCTAATTTTAATTATCAATTTGACACAACCTAGAATCACATGGGAAGGGAGTCTTAATGAGGAATTGTCTAGATTTTGTGAGGGATTTTCCTACTTGGGTTAATTGAAGTGGAAAGACAGAATGTGGACAATGCCATTTTCTTGGGCTGGGCCCTGGGCTGAGTGAAAAGGAGATAGCACACTGAGCACTGGGGAGCACACATACATTCATTCTTCTGCTCTTGGCTGTGGATGGGCTTCAAGTTCCTGCCTCTTTGACTTCTCCACTGGGAGGTGACAGACTCTTGCCTAGAATTCTGAGCTAAAATAAACCCTTTCTCCCCTAAATTGCTTTTGTCAGGGTATTTTATAACAGCAACAGGAAAAAAAACTAAGACAGAGTAACTTGGTATGAGAGATGCTGATGGACTGTTCTGGGTTATCTGAATCAGTGTGGGTGGCATGAGATGGAGAAGACAGATATCCATAGAACGTGAGGCCTAAGAAGGAGACTACACACAACAGGGCAGGGAGAGAGGTATTGGACTTTAGTGGTGAGACACTGGGGATCAGAGAGAGGAGGGTATCCCACAGACTAAGTTACCCAGATATAGAAGTTATGAGTTAGTAGGTCCAAATGCCTGGAGTGCCTGAGAAGAGAAGGGAAATGACAATGTGGACAGATAGGAAAGGGCTAAGCAAAGCCCGTATGGTATGAATTTGACTGTCAGTGTCAAAGCCAGGACAAATTTTGAATCCATGCCCTTTCCTATTTGTCCACACTGCTGTTTGCCTTTTCTTCTTAGGCACTCCAGGCATTTAGACCTATTAACTCATTTGTCCTGGTTTTGACACTAACAGTAAAATTCATACTATAAGGGCTTTTGCTTAGCCTTAACTTTCTGAGTATATTTAGTAAATTTTAAATGACTCTTTGGGAAGGAGCAAGGTCACAGCTATCAATTCTGGTTCCTCCTTTATGATTTTACATAGAAATGTTTGGAAAGTTGCTTCTAGGACATATAGATCAGGAGAAGGTTGAGGATTTTGACCTTCTTTGATTTGGATTTGGAGAATTATTTTTGGTAATGTAAATTGTTAAATACTATCTTTATATCATAAGTTACAGAGAGTATTGAGTAAATCTGCATTCAGCCATATTGACTTCAGTTTTGCAGTTATATAAATACAAAGTTGGTTTTCATAACCAGCAAATTGATACTGGGCCTGTAGTCTTTGCTGTATATTGTCTAGATCCCCCAGCACCATCTTGCTGCAAGTCTCAGGCTTGATAAAAAACAAAAGAAGTGTAAAGGTGGAAATATCTCTCGTAAAAAGTATTTATGGCAGTATAGCTTTTACTTAGATGTGAGCTAAATTATCACAAGCAGAGATGAATGTTCTTAAACAACTCTGTGTGTGTGTGTGTGCGCGCGCGCGTTTGGAGATTAGAAAGTTTTAATGAGGTTCACTGAAAATTCCTTTTCTTTTGGCGTATCTAAATTATTTTAGCTTGAGCCACTTAGAAAAATTAACTTAGAATTTCATGCTACTTACAATTGTATAGGACTACATGGATGTTCTGGACAACACTGCTGTCATTTCTCTTCTTGGCTCATACCATGTCACTAATGATGCCAGCATGATTCTGGAGATGCATGATCCCCAAATAGCATTGCAGAACATTGGGCAGTTTTCATTGTGTGTGTTTGACATGGCAGCATCTATTCTATCTTTCCTGCTGAATCATCTGTAGCAATAACATCTGGGTTTCCCTTTGAAGATAACGTCTATCTAATTATGTATATGACTAATATGATAGAGCATTTCCTTTCATCTCCCTAGCTAGGTTCCTTAGTTAGCATCTTAAAAGAGTATGATAGCACTGACTGTTCTTAAGAGTTCTCCTCCCCTACTTATTCTAAGTCCATCTGTTCGGTAAATATTGGTTCTTTCCAACTACCAAATACCCAGCCTGGAACTTTCTAGCTGGTGCATGGATCTTTCTAGCTGTAGGATTTGGTAGTGTAGTTCCCCAGAGTTGCACTGTATCAGTTGCCTATATTTGGCTAGGTTGGATCATGTCTACAAATATAGCCTATGCTTTCTGCATAATATGTGCTAGGCTGCAGCTCCAAATGCCATGGCTAGCCTCCAGAGACTGTTCCTTTTCCGGTGATAATGTCCCTTAGGAGTATGACTGCTGATCAGGTAGTATTTATACTTATAACAGTCAATGCCAAGAGCCTTCAGGGATTGACTTTTACTCTCCAAATAGGTTCACATGCCTGATATCCTAATACCCTTCTTTCCCTTTTAGGAATTAAATTATAAGTGTACCAAAACATGTTTATAGATAGATGAGCTATCAAAACAAACCCAACAAAGCCAGAGGCACTGGCCTATTTCATATTCAGTTATTGCAATTAGTTTTATTTTATACTTGATTCATTTGTAAAATGCTACTGTTTTAAGTTCAGTGGAATGAACTCACTGAATATTTGCCTGGTATCCAAACAGGAAACCTAAGATAGGTTTAAAAAAGTTCTAGTCCCTAAGGGCATGTATTATGTAAAAGAGATAAGAGAGTTAGCCAGTCACTGAAGTGATTACATAAGAAAACTGGCTAGTGCTTTGTAGCTAGAAATAAAATTTGGTGAGCTAATTTTAAAAGAAATTTCCTTTTTCGGAAAAGGTGTCTTGGAAAAAAGGTGACCCTGAAAAAAAACATTGAAAAAGCTCTTCAGAAAGCTTATACCAGGGCTAGAGAGGTAGCTCAGTGGTTAAAAGCACTGGCTGCTCTTGCAGAGGACTGGGGTTCAGTGCCCAGCACCCACATGGTAACTAACAACTGTCCATAACTCTAGTTCCAGGATATCTGGTGCCCTCTTTGGGCCTCTGTGGGCATTGTATGACATTGCTGCACTTATATACATACAGACAAAACACTTAAACACATAAAATAAAATAAAAATAAATGAAGAAAAAAAATTTTTTAAGCTTCTAACCCTAACAAAACCCAACATACAGATGTTTATGACAGCTTAACTCAAAACTGCCATACTTAGAAGTGACCAAAATATCCTTTAGTAGGTGAATAGCTAAATGAATTATAGTCCATACAAACAATGGAATATTATTTGACACTAAAAAGAAATAAGCTATCGGGTTCTCAGAAGTCAGAAGAATGGAAAATGCACAGTAATATACATTTGGGCAAATATACATTTGTCCAAACACTAAGAATAAAAATAATATGAACTGAGGTCTTTGGGAGATAATGAAGTACATCACTTATGACAAATGCACTAGTCTGGTGGGGAATCTGTGTGCATTCCTTCAAGTTTTGCTTAGCTAATTAGGTAAGTCTGGAACCAGACAGTCTGGGATCCTGGAATGAGACCCACTGTATCTGTGGGAGGGGAATCATCAATACCTTAGCCATGGACTAGAAATGCAAGGATGTTGATATAAATTTCATCCATAGAGCAGAAAGGATATTAGCACAGAGCAAAAGATAGCACCAAAGGACAATATGAGTGGCCTGCAGAAGATTCAGTTCCTGTGGAGTACTTATGATGGGAGCTTTGGGAAGATTTCCAGGAAAGGATAGTTATTATCCATGATTATGAATGGCTTTGGATATTAGTTGTAGAAATAATTTTTTAATTGGGCAAACAGGAAGCATTATAAAAGCTAAAAAAAATCATAATGTCACTGTGATATTTTAAATCTACAGTCTTGATTATTTCAAAGAATGACACAGCATATTATATTTGCCTCTCGGTGACCAACACTGAACCTAGCCTGACAGTAATCATGTTACAAGGCCTGCTTAAAACACTGAAAAATAAGTCTCACATTCAGAGTTCCGGCCCTCAACTTTGACAGTGGTTCTTCAGTGTTATGTTATTAAGTGAGTTAAGGAGCAGAGCAGCTATTAAAGGTCGCTTACCTTGGAGTGGGGCACTCCTCAGGAGGTGTGCTACAAGGCATACTCACAGCTGTAAGTTAAGTCACGTTCTTGTGACTGTTAAGTTGCAATATTTCTGAGTTTTTAAAAAAGTACCCGAAAATGAGTTTCTGATACGTTTGAACTTCGTTAAATTGGGCCAGTCAGCCTGGTAATTTGTCATTTGGATTTGTATTATTATTTTTATCCTTCCTAAGCACAAAAGAAGCATTATGGTTCTTTTAGTAGCATTATGGTTCACATAGACCAGCCCTAGATTCAGTTGGAATGCTAGTGTTAAAGAAATTAGTTACATCCTCAGAAATAATAAAACATTTCCTCTTAACCCTTAATTTCAGTTGGTTAATTTGTGTCTGTATTGACTTTGATCATCGTTTTAAAATGTCTCGTGATGAGAGGAAGTGATTTTTGAAAGCTCCTGATAAGTCATTTGCTTAGAGGGTCCCACAGCTATGAAACTTACCATCCACTCCAGAAAACCAGCTGAGGATCCGCACACACAGGTTTTAAACAGTTGATATCATGTTTTTGTTCCTTGTATCTCAGGACTGTCCTTTTTAAAAAATATGCTTGTGACCAGTAATAAAATCTAAGTTGTAGTTCAAATGGAGTTTTCTAGGGTTGAATACTTGGTCTGTACTACTAGCATTAAAGAAAGAAGCCAAGGGGCTGGAGAGATAGCTCAGTGGTTAAGAGCATTGACTGCTCTTGCAGAGGACCTGGGTTCAATTCCCAGCACCTACATGGCAGCTACGAACCATCCTTAACTCCAGCTCCAGGGGAATCCAAAGCCCTCTTCTGACCTCCGCAGCATTGCATGACACGGGTACACTCATATACATGCAGGCAATACATTCATACACATAAAATAAAAACAATAAAATATTTTTAAAAAGAAAGAAGCCAATATTTAGGCAGAAATTGAAGTACAAAAATTAATTTTCACCTTCTCTCCTATCTCTGTTCTCCTATCTCTCACTTCCTAAATAGGAATAAGCTGAAATCTTAAGAACAGTTCACTTAATCTTAGAAAGCCCTTTTATTTGATTTTAAATTGGTAGCAGTCTGATTAGTTTCATGTTCGATCCCATGTTTAGGGTATGGATTAACTAAAGCTTCTGGCAGGAAAGAACAGTTTTGTCTGTTCATGACACAAGTCATTTCTGTGAAGTTAGTTTCAAAGACATGAGATTGTAAAACATTAAAGACCTCACAGTTTCCTTCTGAAGAGTTAGTGTGTGGGTTTTGATTGATGGGACCCACATTAGCTCTGCTTCCCAGAGTTCTCTGTGAACTAGATAAAGTCTTGCTGACCTAAGAAGACCTACTCCAGCCTTTAGGTTGGCAGAATCTCTGCCTTGTCGTTGTGTTTCCATAGTCCTTGAGGATCATAGTTCTGTGAGGTCAGAATTCAGAGTGCTGTTTCCTAAAGGAATATTTGTTCTTCAGAGTCAATTTGAAATTGGCACACTATTTCTGCTTTATAGCGTACTGGGCTATGGTAGAGAATTTTAGCCACATTTTCCTGCCCATTCCTTAGATGAGCCATAAGATTTGATGAGGGTCCTCTAACCTTTTTTGGAAGGTGGGTACAGATGGGCATGTGGGGTATGGAGACTTAAAAATTATCATAGACATTTATAATGTATAGTGCCCATGATACACATTTAGTAAGGATCTGTGGTCTAGATGCCTCACTTTACAAGGAGAGGCTCTTACAAAACAAAGATGTAATTTCTTTTTGTTATAGTTGGGTTTTTTTTTGGGGGGGGTTGTTTGTTTTATTTTTGTTTTTGAAACAGAGTCACATCTATGTGGCCCTGGCTGGCCTGGAAGTCACAGAGATCCACTTGCCTCTGCTTCTGCCTCCCAAGTGCTAGTGTGTGCTGTGTTATCACTCCCAATTCAGAAATGTCATTTCTTAAAGGCAGAAAAATCATTGCTTCCCCCTTGCTCCCCAATTATTATGACTACCAATTTGGAAGACAGTTCAACAGTTTTAGTACTTTCACACATTCTTCTTTGAGGAATATCTTCGGTAACCATTTTAGATTCAAATTTTATGAATCATTTCAGAATTTGAAGCAAAGTAATCCTGCATGTGTTGGGCACTTGCTGTGTCCTTGGTCTGTGATGTGCTTTCCATCAGGAATAAGTGCAATGAAGTGCTGCTCATTACCTTCGCTATGCATTGCCCCAAATCCTTCAGTATGCCTGTATCTGTAGGTCTAAATCTGGCTCTTTTCTTATGAAAAGCCACATAAGAAAATTATGGCTAATTGCATCCTTTTAAATTAAGTAGCAACCAACACAAATGAAAACTATTTCATATTTATGGGTCAGAGTGGTTCGAGATTGTTATTGTGAGTTGCTGTCATAACAATGTTATAGAGTTACTTTGGGTCATCATTTGGGAACTAGAATGACTTAGTAGTTAAACATGAGGGAGGGATATCACCTTCAAACTTTTCCCTTTTGGAAGCTTGGTGAATCACTGCAGATTGATAGACCTCTGATTCATTGTGTTCCTTGGCACAACAAACTTATGTCCCCATAATGTAGCTTTTAGAATACTTTATGTATTAAAACCAGTCAATTCAGCTCTGTTATTGAATAAGTTTAAAACCATCTATGAAAAAAAAAAATCAGTAACGGCCTTCTTTTACCTTCAGGTCGTCTAAACTATTCCTACCCAGGATCCGATAGTTCTCTGCTTATTAATGGTAAGTGATGATTAATTTACCCCAGTGAAGTTCACAAAACTAAAACAGTTCTAGGTGAGAAAATGTAGTAGTTTTGCTTCAACAAGTGGAGTTGTGACTAGTTTGTTCTGTAATGACAATTACAGGTTGCTATTAATCACCTATTTAACAATAATTCTTGTCCCTCAAATTATGACACAATCTTTTTCTTTCTTTCCTTTTTTAATTGGTCTTTTTGAGACAGGGTTTCCTTGTAGCCCCAGCTGGCCTGGAACTCACTATGTAGACCAGGCTGGCCTCGAACTCACAGAGATCTGCCTGCTTCTGCCTCCAGAGTGCTGGGTTTAAAGGGGTGCCCCACCACACCTGGAATGTAATAGAACCTTTTAAGTTAAAAAAAATATTGATATTTACTTGATTCTTCATCCTGAGATTAATGACAAGAATGAGTGTGAATCTCATAATGATACAGACCAACTTCATCAAACATTAGCTTCTGTAGAGTAAATGTTGAAATGTCAACAAGAAAAACTTACCAGGAGAAGAGAGGGTCATTAGAGGTCTAGAACTGGAAAGAGGCAGCTGAGATCACAGTGCTTGACATTCCACAGGGAAGGTCATTGACTGCTTACTGTCAAAGAGAGCAAGAAAAATGAAGTACCTTCCATCCTTCCTCCTTACTGTCCCAAATGATACTTGTGTGCTGTCAGGGTCTCCTTTCATGTGTGTATGCCAGAAGCAAGTGAAATTTCACAGGGAAGGGATGGGTATCTCACAGAATTAAGGAATTTAATAGTTTTTTGTTTTGTTTTGTTTTGTTTTTGGTATCACAGTTTAAAATAACTGAGTGGAATACGAAAATTTTTTTTATTTTTACTTTTCATTTTCTTTTTTTTCTTTCAGATTTTGTGTTTTGATAATTTCTTCCATTTGCCAAAGCTTGTTTTAGATCTTACAACCTCCATGAATTATTCTTGCTGTATTCTCATCATTCCTCAAGCAAACAGAAGTCAATGAAAACCTTGTGTATGGCATGTGGTGAATGAGGAATTGAAAATTATTTTTGTAGCCTGCTTTCCTTTCAGTTAGTGCTTGAATATAGGCCTGCTGAGCAAAAAAAGTTAGAGATTAGATTGATGAGAGTTGCTGAGCCTATCAGCTCTCCTGGAGGTTATGCAGTATGTTTAAACCTCATTCTCTCATCATTACCCTTGGGTCTTGATGCTACAGTGTCAGGAAGAAGGCAATAATAATGACAGAAAGTCCATATAGAAAATGATGCCACTGTTCTGTTCTAGCAGAATCATCATAATAATGCCGTCATATAATACTCTAGCATAAAAGCATATGTGCCACACCTACCACCAAATGGCAATGGTGCATAAGGATGAGGAGGACATACCTTCCATAGAGCAGGGCTTACGTTTGTGTAGGAACTAGATCCAGGCTCAGCTCTAGGTATGGGAAATAGCTGTGAACAGAGATTTGGGATAAGGCTGTGTAATTCCAGGCAAAGTGATCTAGTTTTATTTGTGCTGATTTCCTCCTGAAGTTGTTGGGTTTGGATCAGTTGCCTCTGGGGCTCATCTCTGTTGAGGTATAAAAACTCTAGTGGCTTTTTCTTGAAGGTAAACTCACTCAGTTTTCAAAAGTCTTATATTATGCCTTTCCCTTTTTCCCCATTAATGATCTTTTTTTTGAATAGTTTATTTTCAGTGACTCTTATTTGGCAAAGGAGAAAAAAGGTGACCTTTTCCCAAAATATTTATATTTTGAAAGTTTATTGGTCCATAAACTGTAGAGGGAGGCTGGATGCTTCATTTTTACTGTTGTTGGGCCAAACAGAAAGATAGGAAGCTTAAGAAAGAATGGAAAGATGTCAAGGAGGAGAGGCACTGGTATCACCAGCCAGATCCGAGAGTGTAAGGTCCTGGCTGCTATGGTCTCAGGCTTGATGTGCAGCTTCACAGGTCCCTGAACTTGGTTTTGTCAGATGTGACCTAGTGTCAGTTTTTAAGAACAAGCCCAATAGAACCAAATGCCACTTTATTCATTAATACTGAAGAATGAAACTTGTAGGTAGACTAGATGTTGGACCTCAGAGACCCATTTATTTTCCAGTAGTAAAGATCAGAGTGTAAAGATGATAGAAGTAGGGCTGGAGAGATGGCTCAGCTGTTAGGAGTGCTTACTGCTCTTGCAGAGGTCCTGAGTTCAATTCCCAATATCCACATCTCACAGCCACGTGTAACTCCAGCTCAAGTGAGTATCTGATCCCTCTAGCCTCCACAGGCACCTGCACCCATGTGCACATACATATAGGCATGCACACAGACACAACATTTGTTAAAAACAAAGTAAATCTTTAAAAAAAAAAAAAGATTGCTTGTAAGTCATAAAATCAAAAGGAGGGTAATGAGGCCTTCAGCACCTTGATTTAGGCATGGGTGTTAACTGTTCCTTCAGTCATATTTATAAAACTCCCTGAGAACAGAGCACTTCCTATGCATAAATTGGCCTATTGCACTAACTCTGAGTAGTTTTGTTCTTACTTTAGCTCAGATTTTGGATGTGTTTATTTTGGAAATCTAATGAAAATTGAACTAAATTTGCTTAAAGAAGACAAACTCAAGAATGACAAATACCTCCCATCCTGCAGGATTAAATATATCTAAATAACTTACCACACCTAGCACATAGTAAGTCAAACTAAAATAATTAAATTTTTGGTTAGGAATATTAGTACTAAATATTTGTAGAAAGGAAAAAATGTATAAGAGATTAAGATGAATTTTCATAAGTTATCTCCCTTGAACAAGTTCTTTCCTTGGTATTGAGATAAATAACCTAAAACTACTTCACTTAATGTAGTTCTTTCTCTACCTTTTAAACCTGCAGGCTTTTTTAAAAAAAACTGATAATAAAAGTCTAATACATCTGTCACTATTGTCAGAACCGAACGGGCTCTAAGGAGCTATTTTTCCTGGTCTGCTTTAGTTTATTCAGGCTTTAAGGACTGGAAAAGTGATCTGATCCTGTTACTTCTGTGCTGTGTTTCAACACCTTTCAGAGCTTTAGTTCCCAAATATCTATTAGTCAGAAGTCATTTTTTGTTTTATTTGAATAAAAATAAGGAAGAACTGTTCATTCTCTTTTTTGTGTGAACCTTTTAATGTGAACATTTGAATTTTGACTGATTTTTGTTGGGTAACTTGGTTTGAAAGTTTCAAGCAATCTCAGAATTTTGGGTAAGGAAATGAGTTTAAATCCTAACTACTTGATAGTGGAACTTGCTCACACCGTGGTCAAAGGACTCTTACCCACAGATCAGGTGACTCTTCATGTCATGGTTTAGCCATCAGTTTCACACTGTGCAGTGATCTTCATCCATTAGTGACTTAAGAGATGATGCTGGGGCAGCTCAACAAATACTGTTGAAAATCTCCTAACCATGTCATAGTGTTTGTTCCAGAGAATTATTCAACTCTTTGCTGTGTTATTAGTTGTAGAGGTTTTGTTCTTATTTTTTCCCTGGGGAGAAGTCTTGTGTTCAAACGCATTTTAAAATCCAGACTTTCTAGCTGCTTTCTGGATGCTGTCATAGTTTATTGAGGATGCTGTAGCAAGCACTGTAGACTGTGACTTAAAGAACGAATTTTGTCCCCTGAAGTTATGGATGCTGGAAGCCTTAGATCAAAGTGTGTCAAGAGTGATTTCTCTAGACTTATCTCCTGGCTTATAGGTGGCTCCCTATGTGGTCTTCCCTCTTTGCAAGTCTGGATCCCGATTTCTTTTTGGAAAGGCAAGGGTCATACTGGGTTAGGGTCCACCCAGATATCCTCACTTAATTAATTACCTGCTTAAAGTCCTGGCCTCTAAAAACAGTCATATTCTGAGGGCCCAAGAGGTTAGGACTTGAGTACATGAATCTGGGACTTAGGGGACAATCCAGCCCATAATTAATGCCTTTTCTAGTAAGTTTTATGTAATAAGAATATATGCTTTGTGGCTTTGAAACATAAGCTCGAAATTTAGTTTCTCAACTAAGTGAAAGTGCTAAACATAGGCCAGATTCACCTCCAGGTTTTTCTGGCATAATTTAGTTAAGGTCTGAGTTAGATATCAATTGAAAGATTAATTTTCCTTTTCTTAGTCATGAAGCTTTATGTTATCTGAGGAAACCAACAGTCACTATCACCTCCACTAAAAAAAAAAAAAGTGTTTATACTTTGTTCTATCATTTTTTCTTTTTTTTTTTTTTTTTTCAATTCCCCATTCTCCACAATTTCAGTCCTTGGAATTAATTGCTTCAAAAATTAATTTGTGGCACAGGGAAGATACAAAACAAAACAATGTTTTAAAGCTCACTATGTACTTCTCTGATATCTGTTCATGTAGAAGCATCAAGTATTTGCTTATTCCAGAGAGGAGCTTTAAGACCTATCTTTTAAAGGGTAGCAAAGAACATCTCTTAATTACAGCTCTTTAGAATGAAAGGAGGAAGATTGTTTGTTTGGGTGTGGGCAGAAATCAATCAAAAAAGAGGGTATAATTCACCCAGGAAAAATGTAAATTATAGTCACCAAAAATGTACATTATATGGTTTTAGATTCTACAGTAGAGAATATGTTGAAAAATTATGTGAAAACACATTGTAAATTCAAATATGCTCCACAGCTGTTCAGAGACAGTAAGGAAATGCCTAGAATAATTGTTGAATATAAAACTAAGAATGTACATGTAGCTTACTTTTGAGAAAGGGAGGAAATTACTTATTGAACATGTGACTCTGTGGGCATTAGATACATGTATGGGATCTTTCATTAGTTTTTGATGTGCTCTCCTTGTTTTTATAAGTGAGGAAATTGAGGGATGGGGAAATACAGGAATTAGACTTGCAATCTCTGCCTTCTGGAAAGTAGTTCTTTATCATATCTTTTGAGTGTCCTTTGAATATTGCCATTACCAACTAACTGATATGACATAGAAAATTCTTTTTTAATATTTTTTTATGTGTATGAATATATTGCCTGCATGTATTTAAGCGCACCTGTGTCACGCAGTGTTGGGAACTGAACCCAGGTCCTCTGTAAAAGTAGTCAGTGCTCTCAACCTCTGAGCCATGTCTCCAGCCCCAAAGCCATTTTTTACCTTGCCACTCCCTCAGTGTTTGCAAAACATCAAGTAACACACTCCACTCTATGTGGATTAACAATCCATGTGACATTTTCCTCAGGATAGTGATGGGGTTTGCATTACAAGTGTTTTATCATAATGTGTTTGTTCCAAATGTAATTTGAAATATGTGGGGAAAGGATATTAGTGTACTTTTTATGGATAGGATAAAGAGGTACCATTTAGCATTCTGTTAATATATGAATTCTGATCATATAGACATTTTCATCAAAGTTATAGTTTACTCTTCCATATGTCAAAATTCACATGCACAAATATATGTAAGTGAAAACAAAATTTATGCATTTTTATTCTTATTTTCTGAATATTATCATTTTTATTTTTCAGTATTAATTTCTTTTAATCTTTTGTTTATTTTTATAGTTGGTAAACATTGTACATTTTTAGCCTATTTTCCCATAATATGAAGAAAGATGTCTGACTAGTTTTCAAAAGTTAATTCCAGAATTTAGCCATAAATTCCTCTATTTTAATGAGCTTAATTTTTGGTAAATAAATAAAATTTGAGATTTCACATTTGATGATATTTGAGGGTATTTTATTGTAGCCATTTATCTACAGCTCTTACTATTCTTGAAGTTGTTTTTTTATGGAAGCTATGATGGTTTTCATGTTAGTTGTGTAGCTTTTAAAGCCTACTCTTTCAAATAGCTGACTTTTGAGAAATTGAAGCAGCATCAGTCTGCTTTTCAAGATATAACCCAGACTTTCAGGTCATTGTTTCCCTAAATTCCCTTGTCTTTGAAGCAGTTGTATAAATAGAATGTTTTTAAACAGACATCCGCTTTGTGATATCACTTGTTTTCTAACCTCTCTCTGGTAAGTTGGAAAATAGCTCTTTACCTTCTAAACTTAAAATCATAAAATGAAAACCTGATAGCTTTTCCTCAAGGAAATTCTTACTGATTTAACCATTTATTCCAAGTAGTTTGGTGGAATCCAGTGCTATATAATAATGGTAAAAATGTAGTTTAGGATGAAAAATAATTTCACCTTGTAAAATATTCACCTAGTACTTCTGAGTTATGCTTATTTGTATTTTATCTAGAAGGCTAAAAATAACCCCCTGGCAGTTTTGAAGAGTGACTTCTTAAAGGTGGCATACCTTCTAAACTCAAGAGTCTATCCCAGTATACTATCCCAGTCAAGTTCTACTTGTTCTGTATTCTTTTCTGGCTACCTTGGCCTGGACTTTACAGCTCTTGTCTGTGGCATTGCAATCTTGATACTCTTCCTGTTTTCCTTTAGGATCTCGCCTACATGCTACTCCCTGCAACCTTGTATATCTGGGTGTTCTTCCTCTTCTGTTCCTGTTGCATCTATTACATAGCTAGTATAGTTGTATTCCCCAGAAGGTGCTCAAGATGGAAGACAGTATACTATGGTTTTTCCTATACATACATACAGGTAATAAAGTTTAATTTATAGATGAGGTTCAGTGAAAGATTAGTGCCAATAATGAAAAATAATAATACTAAAATACACTTCAGTGAAAATAGTCTTAGAATATCTCAAAAGTGACTAACAGGCAGGTAGCATATATGACATGAACACATTGGACAAAGGGATGATCCACATGCTGGGCAGGATAGAGGAGGAAGGTACCAGGTCCCAGAATGTTACTCAGAACTTATAAATTTTTTATTTCTGGAATTTTTCCATTTGATATTTTCAAACTGACTTGTACCACTGGTAACTAAAACCATGGAAAATGAAATGGGTAAGGAAGGTCACTGTATATAGCAAAAGGCATGGTACATTATCATTACAAATGGTTAGTGACCCTGTGGCATATAAGATTACAGATTCTTTGAGGTCAGAGCCTCATCATGTTTTATCCATGATGCCTAGCAAGACCACACAGTCAAGAAATGTTTGTTGAATAGTGGAGGCAATTCATCGGTGAGCTTTAAGTGCCAGTTTGGTTCAGGGAGAACATTTCCTCAAAATTTCTTACTTTAAAGTATACACTGTCATATCCTGAGGATTCAATAATTACCTTTTCTTTTCCTTTGGACTGCAACCAGCCTGGCAATATAATGCCAACCCTTTTATGCTATAGCATTTAGGACTGGGTAGATTTTGGGTGGGGGGGGGTGGCCGGGGAGGAGGGAAACCACAAAACTGCTGACTAAAGCAAAAATGTAAATTTCATTTGCTATGATTTTCTTTTATTTGGAATGAACTGAGAAATACTGTAAGGTTTTGTATCCTATAATGGTGAAAGTCAGTATCGATATGTTTATAAATTGTTAGCAGGGAAATCTGAGAGAAAATACAATTGACATAGTAGTAGTTGGCTTGCATCATGTTGCATACCGCTTTAGTTTCATAATGGTTTGCCCTGTGAGCAATGGTTACAGCCAATCTTTTAACACAAGTGAGATTCAATAAAGATTTGTAGTGTCTTTGAAGTCCTTCTTTATAATGCATTGAACTGACTGCTCACCATCCAATTCCTTGGTTTTGATACATTGATCAGGAAATGAAGAATGTAGCCATTTTTTTCATTTCAAAAACTGGTAGATGAAATCTCAGTGGATTCTTTGACAATGTTTGAAAGGTTTTTTTTGTTTGTTTTTTTGTTTTTTCTTCTCATTTGACATGCAGCAAGGACATATGGGCGAAGGAGAGGTAACATTATTGTTTCTAACTTTTGAATGTGTCAGTTGTATTTGAGAGGACTCAGGCTTGCTCAGTTTCTAACCTCTGTGGGGAAGGAATAAAGTGAAATGAAACAGCTTTGATCCTTACATAGTTTTTGTGCTATAGTTAGCACTATGGACATTCTACTTGGCAAGAGTTAAAGAGCTCTGAACAAATTACCAGAATGATGGGATTTGGATTTGAATTCTCTGTGTTATTCAACTTACTTATGGCTAAAGATTTGCCTTTTTAACTCCTTAAAATAATTTAACAAAAAAAAATTAAATCTTTAAAGATTTCAATCTTTAAAAACTAGACTTGTCAGCCGGGCGTGGTGGCGCACACCTTTAATCCCAGCACTCGGGAGGCAGAGGCAGGGGGGGCTCTGTGGGGTCAAGGCCCGCCTGGGCTTCATAGTGAGTTCCAGGACAGCCGGGGGGACAAGGGGGCCCTGTCTCAAAAAAACCAAAAAAAAAAAAAAAAAAACCTAGACTTGTCTCAAAATACCTCACTATATTGGAGGTTCATTTATACTTAAGTAACTTATGTCAGCTTGTTTTACTTAGTAAACATAATATGTTTCATTTAAAACAAGATGAGCTAAATAAATGACTAAAACTATAAATTTCAAATATCAGGTGGAATGCTCTGTAAATAATAGGGAATTTTAGAGATTTGCTTTCTAGAAGTGCCCCATTAAAGTAACTTTTGTTGTCTTTAATAATTTTGTTATAAGAAAATAAGAGTTAAATAGCTTAGATTTAAAATGTGATTTTTGAAGATCATTCAGAAAATAACCTCCAATTTTACAACCATTTTTTGTCATCATTTGATATATAGTATTATAGGATAAATTTGGCAAAGATGGTATTATGTGTGTGTTTGGTAATCATTAAGGACAGTGTGGCAACAAAAGGACATGGGAGTGTTCTAGTAGGAAGAGCAGGATATAGCAGTCATTACCAGAGTTCTCATATAGAAGTAAATTAGCAGCCTGAGCCATGATGAGGCAGTGCTGGAGAGATGTTGAAGCTATTTGTTGCTCTATGTTGTTTATAATATGAAAGTTCCTATTTTACTATCAGGTAAGTAAGGGAAGACTTTTATGCATTGGTGTTTTTCAGTCTTTTCTCCTTTCTTACATATTCTAGATGATACGATTCTCAGATTTTAGAATAGTTTTTAGAAACAGATGGTATCTTGGTAAGCTGATACTTGCTAATATACTTTTAGTAATAATATAGCTTTAGAATACCTACAGATCTTAAATGCTATAAAACTAGACAATGAAACTGGGAACCAGCATTAAGTGGGCTTTGATTATATCCTATTAAGGAAAATGAAAATGAGTGCTCACTTAAAAATTGACTTATTCATTTTAAGTACATTCTTAGGAAATTGTGCAGGCTATACAATTTGATCTATTAAATTTTTGAGCCAGGATTTATAGCCAAATATAATACTTCATGTCCTTGTGTAGGTTGCCATGGCCATGGGACCCTGCCAAGGCAGTGCAGCCTGCTGCCAACTGTTCTCAAAAGAGTGTTCTCTTCTCTACTGTGCTTCCATTTCTCATGCTAGTTTCTGGATCCCAGTGGGATACCTGAGTAGTCCTCTGTTTTAACCGTGCACTGCCTCTCTGACTCAATTGAGACTTGAAGGTGATGACAATGCAAAAGCATAAGTGATCCTGTAGTGAGAAAAATAAAAGCAGCAGTTTATTACCCCTGCTATTTTCTTTTTTCTTTCTCTCTCTCTCTCTCTCTCTCTCTCTCTCTCTCTCTCTCTCTCTCTCTCTCTCTCTGTGTGTGTGTGTGTGTGTGTGTGTGTGTGTGTGTGGATATGTGTGAGGGGGAAAGTATTTTTTCTCATTTCTTTCTCTCTTTCTCTTTTTTTTCTACCTCCCTCCCTCCCTCCATTGCTTCCCTATTCTGAAAATGCTGTTAGAAACTTAGATGAACATGTTTGCATCTTTTTCCAATGTCAGAACTTATGAATGACAATAAATTCACAAGGCATGGAGGTTTCATTGGTGGCATTTTGACAGATGCTCCCACCTTTCTAGCAATCAGTGGCAAGGAACATTTTCTGTTACCATTCTGTCCTGCTTTCTATTTCAGGTCAGTCTTCACTGTTTCCAATGGAAGATGGATTCTTGGATGATGGCCGTGGAGATCAACCTCTTCATAGTGGCCTGGGTTCACCTCACTGCTTCACTCATCAGAACGGGGAGCGAGTTGAGCGATATTCCCGCAAGGTGTTTGTGGGTGGATTGCCTCCTGACATTGATGAAGGTATATTTAGAATGGACTGTTTAGAGTATCGTGCCTTCTGGTCGCCCTGGGGAGGCTATACTTAGTGTTTGCTTTTGTTATAGTTTCAGCCGTCTCTGGCTCTGATTCTTTGGCCTTGGTGACATTGCACTCTTGTCCTATCTTCCTGTCATATCTTAAGATTAGCTCCCATTCCAGAAGGAAGAGGGGTGGCATGTGACAGTGAGCTGAAGCAGGGGACCAGACCCCGAAAAAAAGGAACCACCACTAAGAAAACTTCCCAAGGATTCTGTTGTGAACAAATAATGGACATAACTCCCTTTGTCTGTGTGCTGCCTGGCCCAAATTTAATTATGTGATTTTTCTATTTCTTTCCCACTTTTGTTGCAAATTGTTGCAAATTTTCAAATCTCGGGTTAAGCATGACCTTTTAAAGAAATATAGCTGGTATTTGTACTATAAGAAGGAGAATCTTAAAAATAATAAAATTTTATAAATATTTTTTAATTCAGCAAATATGTACATGTTCTGCAAACAGCTCTACTGTTCTTGGGCTTATTGTAGTAGTAAACAAAATGGAAGGCTCCTGCTTGAAAATCTACATCCTAGTCAGGGAAGGTGCATAAAAAATGTGTAAACAAACAAGAAAATTTCAGCAAATAATGTTAAAAGCAAACAGGGTGATGAGATCTAGCATAGAAAGAATCTTACTAGATTAAGTGACTAAGTAAAACTTCTTTGAGAAAGTGTTATTTGAGCTGAGACTTGAATAAGTAACCAGCCATACAAGGACTTAGAGGGACTAGTTATCCAGGAATATAAAGTTAATTTCTAGGTTTCTGTGATCCTGATAAAAGTCATAGTAGCAGACCACCCAGAAGTCATACATCTTTACTCTCTATTTCTTTTGTTTTGGTTTTCTGAATGGAAATGGACATAGACTAATTCATATTATAGAGATTGGACTACATTTTCATAAAAATCTATAAGATCAAATAAGGTTTAATAAACTGATCAGTCTGGGCTCAGACTTACCAAGCTTTTTTTTTTTTTTAACATTTTGGAAAGTGGAATATTACAGTAAACACACTTTTTAAATGTCTTGGTGAAAACTACTGAAATTTCAATTCAGTTCACAGTCGCTCTTCTACGCTCAGAATGCAGAGCTTGAAAAATATTATATTCTGGAGAATCATGCTATAAAAATTACAGAATTTATCTGGGATATAGGATTAGAGGCAAATCATTTGAAACTGAATAAACTTTGCACTTGAATCATGGCCCAAAACAGAATTAGTATTTGGACATAACTTAGACAATCTAAGCAAGTCAGGTAACTGCATTCTTTGAGCTACCTCCAAGAATCTGAAAATGCCCCTAAACCAACAAAGCTAAAGGCTGACTTACCATCATGGAAATAAGGTAGATAGAAATGGAGCCCTGAGCATTTGAGTAGGTGCCAGGCCTGCAAAGTTGGGGATACACTTCTCTGGAAAGACAGCCTCGAGGGCTGTGTTCGGTTTAAAGTTTCATAGGCTGGAGCTGGGAGAGCTTGTGTTCGTGCATCACCCCAGCTTGGGTGTTTTCCTTTCCTTTTGAGGATCATAGTTCTGTTCTCGCTATTTTAGCTCAACTTGTTCAGTAAAAAAATCCTTATGAACCAGTACAACCTCTGAGTTATCCTGGCATCATTCTCCTGCTCATTAGTCTCATATGAGTTGAATTGTACTGTAGAAACAGCATACCAGAATAGATTGCACTGTTTCGTAGTCTGAGGGAAATGAAAAAGTTCTATGAGACTGAAATTTAAATAAAGTCCCCATCTCTCTTTTTTGTCTGTTTTCCCTTTTATCAGACCTTATTTACATATTTTAGCTATCTCCAGAAATCTCATGGAAATTTATTTTCTTATACTCTGCATATTAGTTGTCCAATTATATAATATAGCATTAATAGCAAATTAATAATAAAATATAATCAAGCCTTCATTTTTTTAATCTTTTCCCCATTTATCCTTTCTTTCTTTTCCCTTCTTCCTAGGCTCAGGTAATTTTCTGTCCAAGGAGATGGAATGATGAGGGGAAAGAGGGTTCCTAGTGAATGGTGTGGGCTTTGCATATGTGTGTCTGGAAGGGGCCTGCTCAGAAGCCTCAGAAATGCTTGTGTGGAATGAGGGAAACCCAAGTCAGTGCACAAAGGTAGAAGGTAGGAGAGGCTAGCAGAGGCAAAAGGACAGCTATAATGGGCAAGCATTAATAAATAAATACAGCACAGATAACAGAACAAGGTTTCTTCAGTATGAGAAGGTAATTTAAGAGCATGGAAAGGAGCAAAACTAGGAAAATCCATGAGATGTTGGAGTGGGGTTGGAAATATCAAAATACATTTGTTGGTTTTTATAATATGTAGGCATAAAAGCTGTTATAAATACATATGAACATACAGGGGTTCCTTTCCGCTGCTATGAGGAACCAAGAGTGTTTTTGTAAAAAATTGACTAGATCTAGAGGTGGGGCAAGAGAAGAAGATACTTAATATCTTCTTGGGCCACAAAGTATGAAAGTGCTTTTAAAAATCCTAGGGACATGTCAGAAGAACCTAGGGGCTCCACCTGGCCAAGTCAGGAATAATATTTTTGGATAAATCAAGCACCAAAATAAATGAGAGAACTAAATTATAGCCTATTGAGTGAAGTAGGTCTATATTGATATAAAAACACGATAGAAGATAGATAGATAGATAGATAGATAGATAGATAGATAGATAGATAGATAGATAGATAGATAGATAAAGCAAAACTCTTCTGTACTGTATAATACTGCCTCATAAGTATAGAAGGAACAATGGAATAGATAATCAACATTTGGCAGCCATCATTGAGGCTATGGCTGTAGGTCAGAGTCAAGGCTGATGATGCAACAGAAGGTTGGTAGGTAACAGTACTACTCCCTTACAAAGTGCTAATCAAATACAAAGAGGAAAATGGTTTCTCCTTGGTAGAGAAAACAGACAGATGCCAACTTAACCAGGTGATCAAGATCAACATGTGCAATGAAAGGATAGGCTGACATAGCATCATTTTGGTGGTATTTGTGTTTGCAATACGTAGCATGAAACTAGGTCATGAGAAAGTAGAGTACAAGTCCAATTGAGGGGCATTGCTTTTCCGAAGTACTATAGACTGGGTTGCTTAGAAACAGCAGGAATTCTTCATAGTTCTGGAGGTTGAGAAGTTCAGGATTAAGGTATCATCAGGTTCCACATCTGGTTAAGTGCCTGCTTTCTGATAAGCTTTTTGATAATAGCTATCGCTCACATGATAGAGGGGACAAGGGACCTCTTTGGGGCCTCTTTTATGAATACACTGTTATGATTGATGATGTCTCCACCCCCATATCCCAATCACCTCAGGCCTCTCCTCCATATACTCTCACAGTGGGGATTTGATTTCAGCATAGGAATTTGCAGGATGGAGTACATAAACATTTAGACCATAGCAGCATACTATAAAATGGATGTAGAGGGCAGGAACGAATGAAGAGCTGTTCCAAAAAGAGAAAGACCAATACTTCAGGAATGTGACAACTAAATGCAATGTGTTCTGGGTAGGGTTCTTGATCAGAAGTAATGGAAGAGACATTGTTGGGAGACTAAATGGAGTCTATGGATGGGAGAGTAGTATTGTATCAGTGTTGATTTTTCTGATTGTGGCTGCTGTATATTAGGATGTATGAGAAAGTGATCCTGTTTTGAGCTGATAACAGTGGTGTTGGAAATTTCGAGCATAGTATCAGTAAAAGATGATGGATGGATGGATGGATGGATGGATGGATGGATGGATGGATGGATGGATGGATCCAACTAGAAGAAGGAATAAGTAAAGAAAAGGAAGAAGTTGAAGGTTGGTATACCAGTTATTGAATGCTGATGACTAGATGAAATGATAAAAGAATTCTTTGTACTATTTATTGGTGATAGTAGATTTGAAACTATAACAACAACAAAAGAAACCTTCTAAAAATGATGGTAAATACATGTAAATCTACTTTTTTTTCATTAGATGAAATCACAGCTAGTTTCCGTCGTTTTGGCCCTTTGATTGTGGATTGGCCTCATAAAGCAGAAAGCAAATCTTATTTTCCTCCTAAAGGTAATTCTTGGGGTTCCAGTATTCAAGTACACCTTGTCTGGTATTGTTTAATATTTAGCCTTTTCATATTTACTTTTACTACAAAAGTTTTCACTAAATTTATATTTTTTTCTAAATTTTTATCTTTGTGAGTTCGAGGCCAGCCTGGTCTACATAGTGAGCTCCAGGACAGCTGGGGCTACAGGGAGACCCTGTCTCAAAAAGACAAAAATAAATAAATAAATAAATAATTTCTATCTAATATACTTTGTTTTTGAGACAGGGTCTCACTGTGCAGCCCCAACTGGCCTAGAACACTCTGTCTTTATTTAGACCATCCCAGGCTGGCATCATTCTCACAACATTCTACCTGCCTCTGCCTCAGGAGTACTGATCTTAAAGGTATGCACCACCACACCCAGCTTCTAATATATTAGTTCAATTTTCATTGTACTCTAAAAGACATTTCAAGATACTATTAAAATGGGGCTGGTGAGAAGGCTCAGCAGGCAAAGGCATTGCCCCAAGCCTGAAAATCTGAGTTGGATCCCCAGAAGCCACATGGTAGAAGAGAACTGACTCCTGCAAGCTGTCCTTTGAGTCCACACATGTGCACACACACACACACACACACATAATAATAAATAAATGTTTAAAAAGAATACTACCAAAATGAGCTATCTTTTGATCCAATCAGACTTTTAGTATGAATGTTGCTTTAATCTTTTTATTTTATTTTATTTTTCCCTTCTTTAATTTTAGTTTATGCTTTCTATTCCCTGAAAAATTACAACAAAGACAAGAAAACACATTTCCTGTTTTTCTTTTCTTTTTCCCTCAGGGTATGCATTCCTGCTGTTTCAGGATGAAAGTTCTGTTCAGGCTCTCATTGATGCATGTATTGAAGAAGATGGAAAGCTCTATCTGTGTGTATCAAGCCCAACCATCAAGGATAAGCCAGTAAGTAACAGTTTAGCATAAAATAGCTTTTTGTCTTTGCCTCCATTGACATGTGAAAACATCTTTTTAAAAAAAATGTTTTTTTATTATTTTTATTTTATGTGTATGAATATATTATCTGCATGTAAGTGCACCTGTGTCATGCGGTGCCCATAGAGGTCAGAAGAGGGCATCAGATCCCCTGGAACTGGAGTTATAGAAGGTTGCCAGGTGCCATGTGGGGGCTATGAACCAAACCCAGGTCCTCTGCAAGAGCAGCCAGTGCTCTTAAACACTGAGCCATCTCTCAGCCCCTGAAAACATATCAACATGTCTTCTTGTTCTTAAATTGATATGTTTGGAAGTCAAATCTAAATATAATAGGTTTGCATTATATAGTCTTTGGAAATTCCATACATGAATACAATGCATTTAGATCTCTCCATTCCCTGTTCAACTCCTCCCAGACAACACCCTCCCCAACATCTTCCTCCCAACTTCATGTCATCATCATCTTCCATTTCAACTGTCACCACTGTTGTCTCTATCTGATAACCCAGAGTCCAATTACTGCTGTCCATATATATGTGCATGGGTATGGGGCCATCCACCGGTATATGGGCAACCTACCACAGGCCGCACTGCTGAAGAAATCTGACTCCTTCCCTCAGGAGCCATCAGTTGTTAATAGCTCCTCAGTTTAGGGTGGGGCCCTGTGAGCACCTCCCGTATCCATGTTGGAGTGTTGACTGGCTTGGTCTTGTGTAAGCCAACCCAGCTGCTGTGAGTTCAGAGGTACAACATCCCTGTCATGTGCAGAAGATACTGTTTTGTATCAGTCCTCCTCAGCCTCTGGCTCTTACAGTCTTTCCATCCCCTCTTCCACAATGTTCCCTGAGCCTTGGGGGTGAGGGAGTATGATATAGGTGTCCCATTTAACTTGAGCACTCCACAGTCACTTATTCTCTGCACTTTAATCAGTTAAGAGTCTCTGTATTAACCACCATCAACTGCATAAAGAAGTTTCTCTGATGAGAGGTGAGAAGTGCTCTAGTCTATGGATGTAAAGATCAGTATTTAGAAGGTAGTTTGATTCTATGTCCCTTTAGCAAAATAATAGAAGTAGGTTATTCTTAAGGGCCTATGACCTCCCCTGCCACATGTTCTTGGCCAAGTTTACAGTACTAGGCATGAGTTCCCTCTTGTGGAGCAGGTTTTAAGTCTGATTAGGAAGCTGTTGTTTACCCCCAGAAAATTCATACCACTATTGCACCAATGGGCTGCTTATCTTTCCAGACTGGTTATTATTACAGTTTACAGGGCTCACAGATGGATAAGAGTGTTCATGACTTTTCTCCCCCAGAAGCCTGCAAAGCACCTTCTGACACTAGGAGTTAGAATATTCAAGTGGGACGAGGGCTGGAGTAGGGCAGAGGAAGCAGGTGGGAGAAAGGATAGCTAACACTGAGGATGTTCCCAAGTGCCAGTTGTGGGATACCTCCCTTCAAGATGTTAGTCAGGAAGGTTCCAGAGACCCCAGAACAATATAGGCTATTGCTACTGCTCTTGGTTACCCAGTAGTACTTGATGGTAAAACCCTGTTGCTAAAGACACTATACACTTTGGTCACAGGATATGGAGAAATTAAGCTTGTACTAACCTGAAATCGTTTTGTTCTTATTATGTGCCTTAACATTGGCATTCTGCATATTTGGGCACATCATTTTCACTGTGTAGCCAAAGATAACCATGAACTTCTGATCATCCTGCCTCTACTTCCCCAGTGCTGGCCTTACAGGTATGTGCTACCACCCCTGGTTTGTGTGGTCCTGGAGATTGAACCCAGTGCCTTATGTATGGTAGGAAAGCACTTTACCGACTGGGCTACATCCCTAACCCAGTCTTTACCCTTTAAAGAATTCATTTGAGGATACATTCTATAAAGATGAAGTAGCTAAATTTTCTCGCAGTAATAGGCCTCACTTAAATAACTTTTGCATACCATACTCTCCTAATGAAGACCTCATTTTGTGTGTATAAATATAGGTGCATGACTACTGATTTTCATTATCTGTCATTCAGCATCTTGTGAAGAATGGCACAAACAGTAGTTTGTGGAGCTTCTATTGGTGTCTTGGGTTGTCTAGGTCAGGAATATTCTAAAAGTTCCTATAACCTGGACTCTCGCTGCTTGGTTTGTCTATGAAATGTTCTTGCCAATGCCCCTTAGTTATTTGAATCAGATACCTCTGGCCTAGGATATCACTGATGCACGTATTTGGGAATACCTTACTAAAATACCCTTGCCTTTGGTATGGGCTTTTATAACAATTAGTAAATACAAACAATTTTAAATTAAATTCTTGATTTGTTTTATTATCTTTGCTTGAGAATTTCATAATGCATATAATGTGCTTGATCAAATGCGCCCCCATTCCTTCTTCTCTAATTCCTCCCCTATTGTGCCTGCCATTTTTTGCTCCCAACTTCATGAGCTTTTTTTTAAAAAATATAATAATAATAATAATAATAATAATAATAATAATAATAAACACTGAGTCTATTAGTGCCATCTGTATGTATGTACATGCATATAGGACTGTCATTCCAGAGCATGGGTAGCCTTTCAGGGACCACATCCCCAAAGAAAATTTATCCCCTCCCAAACCCCATAGCCATCAGTTAGCCTTAGCTTCTTGGCAAAGGTTGGAACTTCATGAGCTCCTCCCCATCTATGCTGGGATTTTGGCTGGCTTGTGCATGTAGTCAAAGCTGCTTAGGAATTCATGTGTGCACTGGCCCTGTCATCCCCAGCAAATACTGTTTCCTTGTAGGTGTTGTCTATTTCTGGCTCTTACAATCTTTCCACTCCCTCTCCCAAGATGAGCCTTGAACCTTGCAGGGAGAGGAATGATATGGATGTCTCATTTAGAGCTGAGCATTCCACAGTCTCTTAACCTCTGCACTTTGACCAGTTGTGGGTGTTTACATTAATCACTGCTACCAAAGAAGGTTCTCTGATGAGGGGTGAGAGATGTACTGATCTATGGGGAAATTAAGTACATGAGATTTTTTTTTTTAATACTAAGGATTGAACCTAGGGCTTCATGAATGCTAGGCAAATGTTCTACTACTGAACTATATCCATTCCCAGCCCTCATTTTTTTTTAATGATTAAAAAAAATTTTTTAATGTGTTATGTGTCTGCCTGTGGAGGTGTGTGGGTGTGCAGAGGCCTGAGGAGGACATCAGGTACCTTCCCTCACTGCACTCCACTATATTCCTTTGGGACAGGCTCTCTCAATGAACCTGAAGCTTGCCATTTTTCAGCTAGGCTGGCTGGCCAGTGAGTTCCTGGGATTTGTCTCTACCTTCCCAAACCTGGAGTTACAGGCACACACTGCCATGCCTGGTTTTTGTGTGGGTACTAGAGATTCAAATTCAGGTCTTCATGCATGCATAGCATGTGGTGTCTCAAAAAAAAAAAAAAAAAGAAAGAAAAAAAAAAAGAAAAGGCAAATATTAGCAATAGTTTTGCTTTGAAATCCTTTAAAAATATCTATTTTTATGTATGTGAGCATTTTACCTGCATTTATATAAGTGCACCACATGCATGCAGTGTCTGGGAGGCCAGAAGAGGATGTTGGATCCTCTGAACAGGAGTTATAGATAGTTGTTAGCTTCCATGTGGGTGCTGGGAACTGAACCCAGGTCCTCTGGAAGTATAGCCAGTGCTCTTAACTACTGGGCATCTCTCCAGCCCCTGAAATCCTTTTTAAAATAATGCAACAGGTTCAGCAGTAGTTTGCACTTCCTAGAATACGCTGATTTAACATACAGTCCTATTTTATTTACAATGTAGACTGATCAAAATTCAATATACTAAATTTAAATTTTGTAGATCTTGTGGAGTTGGGTAAACTAGAGGTTCTTGCAAACTGAAAACCAGCTAATTAACGTGTTAAGTGTTTTACTTACAGTAAGTAGACAATTAAATTGACCTTTCGGCCTTGGTTTAGTTTACTCTGAAATGAAAGGTAGCATAGATTGCTTTTAAGCCTTCTTTAAAAGCCTAGTTTTAACAGCATTATTGATTTGTAATGAAGTGGATTATTGTAAAATACTCTGAAATAATATTGAACCTTATTTGATATGAGACATTTTGATTTGCATACTCCATAGGTGCAGATTCGGCCCTGGAATCTCAGTGACAGTGACTTTGTGATGGATGGTTCACAGCCTCTTGACCCACGAAAAACAATATTTGTTGGTGGTGTTCCTCGACCATTACGAGCTGGTATAGTCAAACAAACAAAAATCCCATATCCATTAGTATAAAGAAATATAAAGATCTTCGGATTAAATACTCGATGAGGATTTATGTTAATGCATTAAGAGTGAGAGTTCTAGAATTCAGGTGTTTGGATTTGAATTAATGTGTTCTACCCCTGTTGAATAGTTGAGCAGCCTTGGACAAATTGTCTACTTTTCCTAATTCTCAGTTTCCTCATCTGTCAAATGAGATCAAACGTGCATGTTCTTTATAGAGTTGAGGACTAAATGAGATAACCAATCAAAGTCCTTAATGTAGTAACATAAGATGCTAATTGTTACTGTCATCATTATCTGAAAAACCAGAGCACTTTATGTATTGAGCTGTTCAGTTTTTTATTTCCCCTGTCCTCAGTTGCTCAACAACTTTTTACTAAGCCCTGAACTGTAACAGCAGCCCAGCTTGTTTTTAGAGTGAAAACTACAAAGAAATTATACCTCCAAACTATCCTAAGTAACTTGAGGTTTAAGAGTACAAATGAGATTTTTTTTAAAACACTAAATAGGGCCAGGTGTGGTGGTGTACACCTTTAATCCCAGCACTAAGGAGGCAGAGGCATACAGATATCTGTGAGATTGAGGCCAGCCTGGTCTACATGGTGAGTTGCAGGCCTGCTGGGGTTACAGGGAGACCCTGTCTGAAAAACAACAGCAGCAACAACAACAAAAAAATCATACAAAATAAATGAAAATAATAGTTTTCAATTTTTAACATTTTGTGGAGAAGATTCACTCACTTTTTCAAGGCTTTTAATAGAATTTTTTTATTTATTCTTTGACAGTTTCGTATATGTAAACAATGTATCTTGATCATAGCCACTCTAATTCTCCCAGGTACTCCCAACAAGTTCTCCCTCCCCCTTTGTTTTTGTTTTTGTTTCTTTTTTTTTTCCTGTACCTCACTGAACCCAATTAGCTTTGCCTTTTGGAATACTGACCATGTTGTTGGCTTGATCTTGTGCAGGTCTTGCGCAGGTAACCATAGCTGAAGTAAGCTCATGAGTGCAATGGCCATGTCATGTTCATGAGACAGCATTTCACAGCTCTCCTCCCCATCCTCCAGCTCTTACATTCTTTTATCCTCCTCTTCCTTAATGCTCCCTGAACCTTGGGAGGGGTGTGATATAGATGTCTCATTTAGGGCTGAGCACTCAGTAGTCACTTATTCTCAACACTTTGGCCAGTTGTGAATCTCTGCATTAACTGCTGAGGCCAAGGTAGAGGGCAGCACTAAGCTGTCAATATAAATATAAATATTTAAAAGGTAGTTTGATAAAATGTCCATTTATCAAGACAGCAGTCCATTTATCAAGATCCCCCTGGGCCTCTGACCCCCTGAACTCAAATCTGTGGAGCAGGCCTCAAATCTAATTCAAACACAGTTGGTTACTATCGTAACCTTAATGCCGCTATTATGCACCAGTTGGGTACATACTGCCTGGCAAGTTGGTATTGTAGCATGCAATGTTCATCATGGGTAATATCATTAACAACTTTTCTCCCCCATCAACCTGCATAGCACCTTCTAGAACTATAGAATCTAGCCAGGAGGGAAGAAGTTTTTAGGTTAGTTCCAGCTTAATTCTTCATGTTCTACAACCAAAATGTGTTGTGTCTTCAGCAGTAGAGTCTTACCATCTAGTAAAGTTGGGCAGCCCAAGAGCAATGGCAATATCCTGTGTTGTTTTGGGTACCTCTGGAGCCTCATTGACCAATAACTCATTGGGGAGCATCCCATGCTTGGCACTGAGCTTCTCATTTAGTGACCCCTATCTTCTGGAGTAAGCATTGTCCACTCACGCAGGATGCCTGTGTTCAAACTCCTTTAAAAAAAAATAATTGAAATTAGCTTACAAAGTAGTGAGTTTCCATAAGGGTTTTTCATGTTGTTTCAAGTTTTTATGTTTAAAAAATGGATGAACAGCTAGCTAGATTGTAGAGAAAGGTAACAGGTTCTGATGACAGGAGAGGCTCAAAGCATTCCCATTAGTTTTCTGATACTCAATTTATAGTAACTAATACCTGGTCAACTGGTAAAGATATAGCAACCGTATGGTACAGAGCAGACAAACCTGGGTGCCAGGCCCCGTGCTATACTTACCACCTATGACCTTGCATCTTTTCTGTGTTTCCGTTTTCTCAGAAAATTACTGCCTACTTTATAGGTTTTTATGAAAATTAAAAGAAAACATATTGTAAAACTGCTAGCTCATAATTAAAGATTAACCCAGCAGACAGCTTTGTTGTAATAGTGATTTTGATTTTAATAATTGCTATAATGGTATGAACTCAGAGGTCATATGAACTGCTTTTGGTAAAACTCTAGGTAAACCAGATGAATTTTCCTGATTTCAAATATTTCTCTGCCTTTTTTTTCTTTTCTGTAGTGGAGCTTGCAATGATAATGGATCGGCTGTATGGAGGTGTCTGCTATGCTGGGATTGATACTGACCCTGAGCTGAAGTACCCAAAAGGAGCTGGGCGAGTTGCATTTTCTAATCAGCAGAGTTACATAGCTGCTATCAGTGCCCGCTTTGTTCAGCTGCAGCATGGAGAGATAGATAAACGGGTAAGTCCTAGATTTCATTCAGAAAGTTCTAGAAATGGTCCTCTAAATGTCACTAAGATTAGAACTGGAGAAGTTTTATTTATAACAGTAAATAACAGCTGACAGTTATGTATACAAGGTCAAATGAATGTGCATTCTAAGACTTTCCTAGGGTGTTCTCTTTGTTTTTTGAGTGATGAGCAGACAATGACCAGTTTACTCCACTTAATTTAATCTTTCTTAAACTATTACTTCCATCAATTCACTGGAATGATAAAGATTTGTCAAATCCTTTGTATTGTGTTGTATCAGAAATGCACATGTGAATGTGCTTGTTATCTCCTGACTTTTCAAATCCTGGGACTTTATGAATACCTTACTAAGCCCCACTCTCAATCAATGCACTCCACTAAGGTGTGATTAAATAACTCACTTCTATAACTAACTCTCTTTTTTTTATTTATTTATATGTGTATGAATGTATTGCCTGCATATGTGTAAGTGCACCCGTGTCATGCAGTACCCGAGGAGGACACAAGAGGGCATCAGATCCCCTGGAACTGGAGTTAAGGACAGTTGTTAGCCGTCATGTGGGTGCCAGGATTCAAACCCAGGTCTTCTGCAAGAACAGCCAGTGCTATTAACTGTGGAGCCATCTCTCTAGCCCCTAGGACTAACTTTAAAATCTTTTAATGTAGCAGATTAAGTAGAAGAAATCATCTTTTTCATTTAAAGTCTGGTTTTCCACCAGAAATTACATTGTAATTAGTTAAGATTATTTTCAACACTTTTAAAAATTCCTCTCTGTTAGATTTTATCCTCTGAATCACAAGGCTGAAGAAAAAGCTCAAAAACATCTCTTTCTTCTTCCCACCATATTGTATCTGAAACTCTACATTCTGTTGTGTCTTTTTATTCAAAGATTTATTTCTGTGTCTCAAACATTCAGCACACACTTACCCTAGGATGAGCTTTTGGTAGATAGAATCATATAATATACTCACACTACTCAGAGTGTGGCCTTTGATCCTGGTGCCACAGGGGGATTACTAGTCTGTGGTGAGATAGGAATTTATACCAGAATGTGCACCATCTAGGTCACTCAGTACAATGTCTGGTTCAGCTGACCATTCTTTTTCATAGAAAGACCTGGTTGGTGAAGAAAGCAATTTGCTGATATGTATTCTAAGTAGACTCTTTATTTGATGCAGACTGGCTTTCATTAGTACCAACGTTAGTATTCAACATTCTGAGCACTGTATTCAGAAGTCTTTATTGATTATTAATTGTGCTATTCTCAATATGAGATAGAAGCAACTCAGTCGTGGTTTAGACTGTTTCATGTCACGTATATTCTCCTTCCATGGTCACTGTCCAGTAGTGTGAATAAAGAGAAAGGTGTGTCCTATAGATACAGGTGCAACAGGAAAGATAGGTTGCAGTGTACATTAACATGCCTGCTTGCTTTTTATTCACACGCCATCGGCAATGTTTCAGAGTTGTGGGGTTTATCATTAGAAGTGTATTAATTTAGATTCTCTCCAAAGAAATCCATTAGTCAGTGTTCATGCCACTCTGTGGACATTATGGAGCAGCCCGAGGCTTCAAGCCTAGTAGTCTGGTAATGGCTGCTTTCTCATCCATGTCACCTTTGTCCTTTGTCAGGATTCCTTGTCAGCACTGGATGGCACCAGTGCTAGTGATAGCTGGGTCAGGGGGTTCCATCCCAGGCCTCCAGGACTAAAAATAGCCAGTGCTCTTGTAGCTAGCCAGTCAATAGCCAGATTATTTTAATGCTTGACAGGCTCAAATGACAGGTTGGCCTACTGAATACTGGAACAGGCCCAGTTTTGTAGTCACCGCTGACTTTTAGATTCAAGTGAAGCATTCTCATTGACAAAGAACAAAGCCAGGTTTTAGGTTTGCATACCATAGCCACATCTTGTTTTACCAGAATCCCAGCTTTGTGATTATAACCCGGGATATGGACACTGTAAATAGAAACCACGAGCCAGGCTTGGCGACAGCTCAGAAGCTTGTGATACACGAGTCAGGCGTCTTCTTACCAGCTGAATCTTGAAATGTTATTTTGTGGAAGTTGGGAGTGTTCAGTTAGTTTTGTGTGTTTAATTTCATAATGTTCTACATAATTGACTTTATGATTTTGGGTAAAATCCCTTTTTTGCTTGCTTGTTTGAAAGTTGTTTCTTTTAATAAGAAAAAATGTAAAATGATAGATATAAAAACCTCATAGCAGTTATTTTTAAATGGACTATCTCAATTTCGGTGAGGGAGTCACTGCCCCTTCCTTTTTGGGCACTGTGGCACAGATTCATCCAGACGCAGGATGAAAGGCACTTACATATGGTCACTCGATGCCAACTCCCTTCTTTTATTTCTGATTGCAGGTGGAAGTTAAGCCATATGTCTTGGATGATCAGCTGTGTGATGAATGTCAAGGGGCCCGTTGTGGGGGCAAGTTTGCTCCATTCTTCTGTGCTAATGTCACCTGTCTGCAGTATTACTGTGAATATTGCTGGGCTGCTATTCATTCTCGCGCCGGCAGGGAATTCCACAAGCCCCTGGTGAAGGAAGGTGGTGACCGCCCTCGGCATATTTCATTCCGCTGGAACTAAAGGATAAATGACTACAGTGCTCGTTTTCAGGCCTCAGAATAAGTACACTCTTCTGTTAATTCTGACCCTTCCTCAGCCTCTTCACACCGGCATGTCCTTGTGTAGCGGTGTGTAACTTAACAATAGTATACTGAAAAGAGTGGCCTATAACATAGGTGTTTTGTAGATTCTTGTGTCACTACAAACAGTATGTCTGAACTCCTTCATATTGCCATCATGTTGCATGGAAGTTTTCATTCTCTTGTTTTGGTGAAAGTCAAGAGGATCCAAACTTGCTGCAGCATTTTCTTAGAGGAGAGAAATATTAACAGAGAAATGAAACAATATTTGGGGTTTTTAATTGTTGGTAATAATATAACATAAGAATGCGTCTGTTGAGATAACCATGCAACAAGAACACTATTGGTCTGTTCTGACAGTTCCCCCCGGGAAGTGCTTTTGCTTTTCCTTTCTTTCCCTTCATTTCTTTCATCTCTCTTTTTTCCGTCCTTTTTTATTCTTTTAACAGCAATGGAGGAAGTTAACAATTATTAACATGAAAGTATGTCAAAGCAAGCAAATGCATGAGCAAGGCTTTTGAGGCTGGATATAACTTCATCATGCCTCAGAGCTATTACATCAGACAATAAAGTCAGCAGAGCTAAGTTTATTTTCTTTTAAGTAATTCTTAAAATTCAGAATGTAAGACTTGGGTAAATTTACTACTGAGGGGAGTGCATTTATTTATTTACTGACTTACCTAGTCACAGCCCCAGGAAACCTACCAAAGCTAGAATTAATGACATCTGGTGGGAAAACTAGCATTTCCTCTCTTGAGGAACAAATGCATAAATTTTATTTTTGTTGTTTTATATATAAACTCTATATCCTAATTTACTAACACTCATCAGGTGTCAGCCTTTGCTCTCCATTTTGACGTTAAAAACAACAGCTCTAGACATACCTCAAGGACACCATTTTTAATTTTGTGTCACACTACTCTTGTAGCCAAAACTGGAAGATAAATAACAACATACAAATTGGCTACCGATTGGCTTAGTTTTAGATTTAAAGTTACTTTGGATATCCTGTAATTTAGTTGTAACATAGAAAATGGGGAAAAAAGTAAAAAAAAAAAAAAGTCAAGTAGTTGCAAAGTGTTTTGCACTGTTGAACTAGTAATTGTGTAAATCTGTGCAAAAGTACGTATGTTTATCTTACTCTTCCTATAAAATAAAATAACATTACAGTTTCAGAACTTAGCATGGGACATAGTGTTTGAAGTGCCAACTTCATCAAGTAATGCATGCTTTATTATAAATAAAATTCTAGCTTTGAAAGATATTCTTATGTTTTGAACAGTATGCTTCAGGGGTAAATTTAAGATAGTCTCTTGAAGCCGTGGTCATGGAAGTAACCGTTTTTTAATTGGCATTCTCGTACTCAATGCCCTATCCATTGTTCAAAGGATTACTATCAGTGTGCAAAGCATTTCAATAACAACATCCTAACTGCTGTCTTGCTAGTTGTACCTAACAGTACCATCTCGGATCCTTCAGAACCAAAGACTTGCCCCCACAGTGCTATGTTACCACCCAGCTGGTGACTCCTACTGACTATCTGTAGGAAAAGCAGTCCTTTACTTTTAAGACAGGCTTTAATGAACTACATCTGTGAAGTTCCAAAGGTCAAAATGGAGGCATTTGCTGTACAAGAGTCCAACATAGGAAGGGAGCTGCTTTTCCAGAATTCCCTGCAACAGCGAAGCAGTCGTGTGAACGGAGGGTGCTCTTGTGTAGCTGGTCAGGGACATTTTTTCTTTTCTCCTGAACTACATGATTCTAATTGGAATGTTCATTTGCCTCTTTTTATTCCTTTAATGCTTGTAGGTGGCTTGGGGTGTGCTATTGTGCTGTTCCTACTCAGTAAACAGGTGTGCTGAGTTAACAAGAAATAACACTGTTTGAGAATTAGCTTTGAATAATAATTTTTCCCTTTGTACATGACCTGCTGAATTTCGGTACAGTGTTTTTGTAGCTAACTTATTTTGTCATGCACATAATGTATATTTGTTATGCACTACTTTTGTATATCTTGTTTTTCCAACAGTGAACATTTTTAGGCACACTTTTCACTGACGGGATATCTCTTTATGCAATACCTCAATTTTTCATATTGCAAAGAGTAGTTTTTTGTACTTTTATTACTGAGAGATCTTCATATACTTCATTTTTTAATATAAATAATTTTAATAAATTTTATTTTCTTAAATTCTGCTTTTTATACATTTCAGTGCTCTGCATACATTTTAAATTATGAATGTTGTGCACTGGCAATGCTATTTTAGAGTCTGCAGAGAAGAGAAAGCATGTTGCTTGAACATCCTTCCCCACCACCAGCTATTGGTGTACCTATAATTTAAGAAATAGTATATGTAAAGTCACAAATTAATGAAAAAAATTTCGCATGAAAATGACAAGATAACACTGTAGTTCCTAAAAAAAAATTAAATGCATAAGCATAGGGTAGAAATTTAAAATAACAAAGTTGTCTACAGCTTCTTACTAAGTTTTTAAAATTATTCATAAAATGCAGACATTTTTGGTGAATGTTTAACCATTTTTAATCTTAATTGATATTAAGTGTTTGATTCAGAGATGTCTGCTCTTTTAAATTCTATATAATTAAACAAAATAGCCTGCCGTGGGGCAGGTTTGTAATGTTAGTGTGCATGACTAATGTAAGGAATTGTTACTCTACTAATATTTACTTGTGATTGTGTGACAAGCGTGTTTACAGATTATTTGGTTACACTTCAATTTACAGGGCATATACAATGATTATCTATTACTCTGAACTTTATTGATTACATGTCCTTCAGATTACATGGGATTGTAGTTGGGAGTTACCATGTAACTCAGACATAATTAACATGTAATTAGTTTACAGGTTTTAGGGTATCACTTCAATTTACCAAGCATGTAGTTCTAGCGCACTAGCATGGCACCAGCCATGTACTTACAATGTAGTTACAGAGTAATTACATGGTTATTTTTGCAATGTAAAATAAAGTGTTTCTGATTATTTTCTATGTAAAGGAGCCCTCTCCCTTCCCCTCTGGTCCCCGGCTTTGGTATAATATATATACTTCTCCATACACAGACCTCTGCAGAATGCAAAATAAAACTTGCAGTGAATGAATTTAGCATTTTATGAGAGTGCTGTTGGAAAGACTTGATAATTCACCCCTTTTGTTTTGAAGAGTTGAATCTTCTGTTAAAAGGTGATTTGAAACTTGAATGTGATGAATTGTGGCAAGTTAACTTCAAGTTATGTGCAATACTTATTTCAAACTTTTGAAAGATCTTTGCAGTGTAATTCTTTGTTTTTAATTGCAGACATTTAAAAATGTCATTTTCTACTGTTAAGAGTAATCCTCTTTCTTGCTGGTGTTTCTAAAGAAAAGAATCAGAAATCAATCTTTCTACTAATGTAAATTTGAGATTATTTTTAAAAATGGAATAAAAGAGGTTTTGGTCATTTGCTTTATTTTATTATCTTATTTTAAAGCTACTGTGATTGATAGCATTGTAAGAATTGGGACAATATTGTATTCAACTGTTTTATTTTTTATATTTTTAAAATTTAAAGTATAATTAGTTTTTATAATTTCATCAGATTTTTGTTATATTTTTTGGAAGTGAAACTTTTAGCAAGTGGGTGTCTAGTTTTTACTAATCCCTAATTTTTTTCCAGTGTATTGCTCATATTATCAGAAGGAAAAGTTATTTAAGTATGTCAGTTAATGTACTACTTGGCTGAATTTCCATATAGTTTTTACTGTGTATGGGGAGGTTGTAGTATTTATTATAGCATTTTAAACAAGGGTAATTCATTTTTTATTAAAGTCATTTTCACGTTAAGTTCCTATTTTTGTATGTTCTACTCTTAAGTTATATAACACAGTTCTTTTTAAAAGAGTTCATTTGTTGAAGTGCTAGTGGAAAATTAATGTTATTAAATAGTTTGCAAATGACTATTTATACCAGTATGCATATAATTTTTAAATATTTGTAATGTGAGATGTTGAATGAATAAAACTTTTAACTCAGATTTCTTTTAATATACTTATTTCTTTTTAACCCAAGTAGATTCCATGGTTGGGAATATAACAGTTCATAGATACTAGGAATGTCCTGTTGGGCCAAGGCCCAACAAAGCAGTATGAAAAAGTGTTAGTCATCTGAGTGCTCGTGGCAAGTGTTCCTGGCTCACATCAGCCTATGAATGTTGGCAGTTAGGGTGTCTTTGGCTTGTACTGTTCATTCATGTGCTACCCTACAGAGTTCTTTTTATTTGTAGGCTTCAATGGGATGGGGAGGAGGGGAGCAGAGAGGGTATCAGTCTAAGAGCTAAGGGTTCAGTCACATGCCAATGTCTAAAAAGAAAAAGAATAAATATTTAATGTTGAAGTTAATCTCTGTGAGCTTTAGTTTGGATTGTTTGTCTTCAATTCTGGCCACTCTATAAGAGGACTTAAAAACAATTCTCTTTTCTTTTTTTCATAGTGCTGGGGAATGAACCCAGGACCTATGGTTAGCACATGCTCTACCACTGAGCTGCATCCCCAGTCTGAAAACAAGTCTCCTTTGACTTTGAACTCTCAGTCTTCCAGAGACTCTGCTGTCATGGGATATGGCCTCTGGGGCTCTATTGCTCTAGCTTGTGGACTTAATGTATTGTCTTTGATTTGGTCCAGGCCTTATGTATACTACTGGGTATTGTAATGTGTTAATATATATTTTTTAAACTATAAAACTTTCAAGAATCAATTACAACAAAATGTAATATTTGAGGATGCTGTGTTTATGAAGTTTAGTGTCTGCTGTTTCTTACCATAGTAGACTATTCTCAAGAGAAGAAGCAAATCTTACCCTGAGACAGATGGGCTGTAATATCTTTTGCTTCTAAATTGTCTTTCGCAACATGCAACTCTTTTGAGAGAAACTCCTGAAGAGAAAGGGTTAGACAGTGGTACAGGAACTTTGGCTACAGGGCTTCCACTTCTCTTGATTGGCCGTTTCTAAAACTTACCTCCACGGTACATTGAAGCTCCACTGAGGAAGCCTCAGGGACACCCACAGTGAGGGTGGCAAAATGTTTGTTGCCGGCACAGTATCACTAGGCATTCTGGGCTGGCCTTTGCTTTTAAGAGGAAAGTAGTAGACATGCACATTTCTTTATTTGGGGAAATATTTATTTTAGGCAAGTGATAAGGCAGTATTTAAATGCTGTAACTGTCTTGACAGTAATGTAGAGATAAAGAACTTTGGTGTTTTATTCAGAGAACTGTGAGCCTGGGAAGGGTGTGGAGAGGATTCAGAGCTGCATTGTTTTAAGGTTGTTCACCTAAACCTACCATAAAGTTCAGCAACTCCTAAGTCTCGGCTCATAATTAGTTCACAAAGAAAATAAGGGATTTTTTTAGGGTTCTTGTAAAGTTTGGGAAACAGTTTGATGAATCATAGGGAATAAATTTCTGTTTTAAAAAGGAGTAACTGGACTTGTAGATGAAATAGGTGAAAAACATTTAAGGGTTTTTTTTTTCTGAGGTATCTAAGGACAATAATATAAAAGAAACTCTGGTATTTACTTCCCAAGTTGATCTTCAGAACACTAGGATGAATTTTTCCACCAGAAAAAAAAAACCCTCTAGTATATACTAGGCTTATATTTTATCTTCTACAGAGCTGCCTTTTGGTTTGGAATTTTTTCCTTGTTTGTTTATTCTTGATCAAACCAAAATTGAAGAAGCATTTTCTTAGAGAAAAAAAAAAGATTTTAAAATCAAACATTAAAATGTTCTATCATTGGGGCTGGAGAGATAGATTGCTCAGTGGTTAAGAACACTAGTTGTTCTTGCAGAAGACCCAGGTTCGAATCCCAGCACCCACATGGCAGCTAACAACTGTCTGTAACTCCAGTCCCAGGGGATCCGACAGCCTCTTCTGACCTCCTCAGGCATTGCTGGACACGACACGGGTGCACTTACCTACATGCAGGCAATACACACATACATGTAAAATAAAAATAATAAAATTTAAAAAGAAAAAGTTCTATCATTAGCAGGGCGTGGTGACTCAGACCTTTAATCACAGCATTTGGGAGGGATCTCAGTGAGTTTGAGGTCAGCCTAGTCTACATAGTAAGTTCCAGGCCAGCAGGGGCTAAAGGGAGACCCGGTCTCAAAAAAAAAAAAAAAGTTCTATCATTAAATAAAGTTAGAATAATGTGCATTTGCTTATTAAAACTTTGATAACTTCTATACTGAGGAAACTTGTTAACAATGGACCCTCCCCAAATTTCTTAGAATACACACTTTACAGGTAACAAAGCATTTCATTGAACATACTTTGGGACACACTACTGTAACATCTTAGTATATTTACTTGTTTTAGGAAGCCCTAGAAACTCAAATTTGTATTCTGTCAAGTTCGGTAAGAGTGTTTGACCCAGACACCTTGTTAGTCAATACACAGAGCTGTTTCTACTGTCCGCTGGTATGTTACTGGGGTTCCAGTTACTTGCCTTGCGTCTAAGCCCTGTCTCATGTCCAATTAATCCCCTTAATCCCACCTTCAGTCCCTACTGTAGAACAGACAATGAGAAGTTAATCTGCACGCAGTGGCATTACCCGCAGCTATTTTGATGATGACTCTATTGGCTTGGAGCAGCCCTTCCCACAGTTGCCACAGAACACAAATACCCCTCCACATAAGCAACTGTGCTTTTAATCTGCTATCCTAGATATGCTGTCTATGTTTCTGGTCATTCACATCACTTCCTCCTTCAAAATATCTTTTGTATACTTCCTTCAGCATACCCTTCCCTATGCTCTGAGGATAGGAACCTCTGGATTTGAAAACTAAGAATTCAGAACTCCCATTTAGCCATTCCAATTTAGACTCTCTTACTAGAGAACATTTTGTTTTGACACGCCTTGAGTCTTCTCAGGATATTTTAAGTTCTAATCTTTCTCTAGTCCAATTGGGTGTCACCACTGACCATCTGGGAAAGTGTCTTATTGTGATTGCACATGGTGACAGAGTTGGAAAAGAACAACTTGTCTCAAGGAAGTTAAAAATGAACAGCAGCAGCCAAGTCCAGAATGCAAGCAAAACACCCATGTTTTGTATTGCATGAATCTGATTAAGTGTCAGTGAGAAATGGCTATGGGCAGATGGAAGCTGAGGGTGGTTAATCTCGGAACACAAATGTCAGAACTAAGCTTGAGCTTTCTTTATCCTTTTCGTCGGAGTTCTATTTCAGGAAGCAGAGCTTTGGTACGATAAAAAATATCTGTGATCAAGAAAATGTCACCATATTAAAGAGATCATTTTCATCTTTTCTCCCACACCCCTGTAACAGCAAATACAGAAGAATAAAAAAAAAAAAAAATCAGGCAGACAGAAACGATTCCCCAGACTTCATGAAAGGCAATAGGGCATTTGAAACTTGTTCTGAAGGTATCCAGAAAGGGAACAAAGAGGGGCATGGTCATATCAATAGTGAATGGCATATGTGGTTTTAGGTCAGTTCCCAGTGAAGACTTGAAGCCTCTACATTTGTGGGAGAGGCATAAACCACCTCATATAGAGAGGCATCTGGTACAGTGCCTTGGATCTTCAGCTGTGTTGGAAGGTATGATTCCAATGACCCGATGGGGCAGGAGAGGGATGGGGTTGGAAAGTGGAATGGCCTAATTAGCAGATGTCTCTCACAGTCTCGACTCTACAAGGACCAAAAGATTTGGTTCCGGGAAAGAAGCTAGTCATGGCCAAGCGTCTGTATATAAGCAGCAAGGTTAACACTACCATAAGGCATGGTAGGGAACCTAGAACTGCTCCACAGACAGGTAGACAATGGAGGCGTAGTACACAGCAGCTAAGACAACAGAGTCAAGATTCCCATTCGCACCTACCAGATCCCCATTGCTTCCCTGTTGGTCCTCTTCATCACTGGATCAGCAACCAACAGGACATTTTTGTTTGTTTGTTTGTTTTAATGGGATTTTGTTTTTAAAATAAAGCTTCTCAAAATAATTTGGATGTAAATGTCATCTGAAAGTATAGAGGTGATAAGATAAAGCAAAAGTAAGAAAATGTGAGTTTTTGGTTGTGAGAAAATGAGATTACCTCCCAAGAACCTCAGCTACAAGATCTGCTCAACAGGATTTGGTGTCAGGGACCTTGGTAAGATGGCCAGATCAAAGTCAAGTTTTGCCCAAACCAGGTGCTCAGATCTGCCTGTGACTATCTTGTCTGCCTTTGGAGCCTTTCTAAGTCAATGTGAGTGGCCTAGATGTGGCCAGAGTTAAGTATACACTCTCAAGAGTAGGGTTGAAGTAGGTGACATCATTCTCTCTAAGGAAGCACAGATTCTGGTGCATAAGGCTTCTATTTTGTTAGCCCCCCATGGAAAGACAGTTTGGGGGTAGGGAACAAGAAAAAGGAGAGCCCTTTTTTCTAGTAGTGAAAATATTACCAGTGGTCAGGGTCTGGGCTGGGTGTTTATTCAAAAGTGAAATGATAGTACAGATCAGAGTACTGTCAGGAGTGACGGCAGGTCTGGGAATGCAAGAGCTCAAGGGCCTCAGTTACTGTTTGGGGCTTTCTTTTATGGGGCTCAAGAGGAGTTTGGATACTAAGGGACAAAATGATGTTGGTTCTCTGTTTTGATTGACACATTTAGTCATATTTTTCTACTATGCATGTCCCTTCCCATAATGCATCTGACTTAATCATACACATACCCAATTATGCATAAACCTAAGGTAGTAAATAGGGGTTTTTCCCTAACTGTTACAGAGGACAGTTTGTCTAACTGCACATACCCCCAAAACTAATTCAGACCAGGTAATTGGAGTACAACGGAATAGAACCGTCTTTAGTTGATGGTTGTTAGTAGGAAGAGAAACTTATTCTATTGCTCAGAATAGGGTATGCATGCAGCTCAATGCAGGTGGAGGTCCAAGGTTGCTCTCAGGTTGCTAACAGGTGGCTAGGTGTGCTGTTTGGGGAAGAGTGTATGCATAGTATGTGCAGGTGAGGGTCCTAAGCCAAGCACATCATTGGGAGTGTGCACACAGTCCAAACCAATGGAGTCCTAGATGGCTAAGCTACTCCATATGCTTACCTGCCTCAGTGTGAACCTGGGGCCATATCTCTGGGGCATTTTCTTGCTTATTCATAATGTGAGAGGGCCCAGTCCACTGTGTGCAGTGCCATTCCTAGGTTGGTAGGTCTAGGCTATAAAAGAAAAGGCAGCTGACTATGAGTCAGAGAGCAAGCCTGTAAGCAGCATTCCTCTGTGGTTTCTGCTTCAAGCTCCTGCCTTGGTGTCCTTCAATGATGAACTGTAACCTATAAACTGAAATAAACCCTTTCCTCCCCAAGTTGCTTTTGGTCATAGTGCTTATCACAGCAACAGAAAAGCCAACTAGAACAAGGAGCTACTTAGCTAAGTAGATGGTTGAATGCAGGTACTTAGGTGGGAGAAAAAGGAGAGGAATGAGGGAGAGGGGAGAAGAAGATACATATGCCAAACATCATATATAATATATAATATTACATAAACATATATTAATATTATGTACCTTTAACAAAATGTGATAGAGAGTCTGTGGGAGTTAGGTTGTCCTCCAAATTGTTAAGATGTGGTGTTAACCTTTATTATTACCAATAGCATTGGTATTGTTAGTATCTCTTCCCCTTACAAAGTCCCCATCCCTGTGCTGGGTAAGGGCAAGGATGGATGGCAGAGCCACTGCTGCAGGCCAGCCAATAGCAGCCCTGAGATGCCCCTCTCTCCAGTAGACTCCCTCTTTCTCTGGTTCCCACTCCCCCTAGCCTAAGACAGTTGCTATGGTGACAGAGAACACTGAGACTACAGGCTGCCAAGTACTGCTATGCAGGGGGTCCCTTTCTCTTCCTCCCCTCCCTTACCCTCCCCCTCTCCTCTCTCTTTTTTGCCACCCCTCCTCCTTTCCTGATGGAAGGAAGGGATGGAGGGAGGGAGGGAGGTTACAGAGTTTGAAAACACTGGGAAAAACCACCAGGCTCAATTCAAATTTTAATTGGTCAAATTTATTAGGGCTACAGCCCTCTGTGGTCCCTTAGTCAGATTTAGGACACAGGTCCCCGAGAGGTAGGGGGAAATTAGCTTTTAAAGGCAAAAACCACAAATACCATAGAAAACATCACCCACAGAGTTCAGAAGAGGGCGTCAGAATTCCCCTGGAACTGGAGTTAAGGATGATTGTTAGCCACCATGTGGGTGCTGGGAATCGAACCTGGGTCTTCTGCAAGAGCAGCCAATGCTCTTAACCACTGAGCCATCTCTCCAGTCCCAGTTTTCTGAATCTTTTAGATGAGCCCAAAATCTTTTTGGAGGAAAATTCAGGAAAGAGGCACAAGAGGTAGGCAGTGCCAGAAAGCAGACTTGTGCCTCTTAGCTGGCAGACCAATGATACCGCCTTCAAGGAAAGAGGAATTCTTCAGTTATTGCTCCTTTGCAGAAATGTTATGGAAAAATCAGAGAACAACAGCCAAAGTCAGGTGAGGAGAGGAAGTTTAATAATTTGACACTAGCGGGACTGACCCCACGAATAAAAGGAATCAGACTTCTTGTTCAAGTTGGGGGGGCGGTTATACTCATGTGTGGGGAAAACAGCACACAGGTGACAAGTAACCGGTACATGTGATAATTAAGCAAGGTAACACATGGCCACAAAGGTTACAGGAATGGGAGAACTTTGGAAAACAAAGACTTCCATCCTGGGCAACCACAGGGGCAGGATGGGAGACTGCTGCTCACCTCCCCCATACCTGTCTCTTAAGAGTTTTCCCTGTTGCAAAATTCTTAATTACCATCACACTGCAAAAGCTTTCCACCCCCGAAGTACCATGAGCTGCTAGAGGTAGGGGTGGGACCAGGCACAGTGAGATGGACAAACTGAGTTGAGTCTGGGGGATCACTGTGGACATGGCTCTGGGTGAGCCTAGGTTTCTGTCCCTGTGCTGCCTATGACTGACCGGGTGACAGCGGCCATTTTAGGAAACCTCTGATAACTATCTTTCACTGGATCGAGGTGAAGATTAAGCATTCATGAACGCCAGCACCTGAGCAGCAAACGGTGGCTGCTATTTTCACTAGCCTTTACTAGCCCAGACCTGGCCATCCAATTGCCTAGAAAAGGAAGATTCCCTTCCCTCTGAGGCTGTTGTCCACACAGTCCTTACTCCTTGGTCTGAAACTGCTGCCACCAAGACCATCCACCTCCTACAGCTAGCTAGAGCAGACCACAAATCTGACTTGCCACTGCCCAGCAAGAACCTTCCAACAGTTGCCCACTGTCCCAGAAGGAAAATCTTCATATCTTCCCCTGTCTGCTGGTCTTTCAGGGTCTGGCCTTGGCCTATACCACAGCTTCCTAGCTCCACTCTGCATGGTCTTTCTCCATCCCTCTAAACAAGTTGCCTGTGGTGGTGCCAAGCCTTCCCCTGGCTATTTCCTCTGTGAAATCACCCTCCTGTCTCCACTCTACCCATTCTTCAGCTCCACACAAAGCTGACCGCATCCTCCAGGGCTTACCTGAGATGACCCCACATCCCTGGGCCACTTTCCAAAGATACCTACCTTAGTCTATTTTTCTGCTGCTATCACAAAACACCACCAACTGAGTAAATTATAAACAACAAATTTATTTGGCTTACTGTTGTAGAACTTCCAAGAACATGATGTCCATGTCTGTCAAGGGTCTTCTGTAGCATTATGGGAAGACAAGGCCAAGACATATATATGTCTCTCATATATATATGAGACATTAAAACCCATTCTCAAGATAATCTAAATGCCAAGATACAACATTTACATATTGAAGGGCGAGCCCTCATCTACTGAAAATGGGAGCCACTGATGTTTATGGGTCAGATACTTTTGTTCTTTCAATCTCACCTCATTAAAAAAATTTTATTGAATTTTTGTTTATCTCATCTTAATCATCTTTATGCCCCCTTCCCCTCCCATAGTCTGCCCACTGAATTTCATGCATTCTGTCATTTATGTTAAGGTTTATCAAGTCAAGTTAGTATCCCCTGACATCCTTCAGCACACGTTCATCCACTGGGGTCTAGTCAGCCTATCTAGAGTCACTCCTTTAAAGATCAGCTCCTCCCCACCCAGCAGTAATCAGCTGCCCAATAGTTCTTCACCTAAGATTGGGACCTGCTGCTCATTTCCACAGTTCTATGTTGGTTTTTGTCTGTCAAAAATTATATTTGTGTGTGTGCATGTGTATGTGTGTGCATGATAGGGAGTAGGGGGACACTTGCCATGGTGTGTGGGGGTCAGAGGACAACTCTCTGCCTTTACATGAGTTCTAGGGATCAAATTCAGGTTAACAAGCTTGCCCAGCAAGTGCCTTTATCTGCTGAGCCATCTGGCTGGCCCACATCCCATTTCTTACTACTGTTTCAGTGCAAAATTCAACCAGAGTTTGGGAGAAGACGTTCAAATCGCAGCAACCCACTTCCCCGTCTTCACCTTTCACCTGACACCAGAAGCCCTCCTTCAGAGGAGTGGTTACTCCACTGTGTGACTCCCACTACATTTCATTGGGTTACCTTTGAGGGAGGGTGGAAAACTAATGTCATGTTGCTCATGTGTATGTCCTCGGTGTCCCTCATGTGTCTTGCTGATGGTGAATATTTAACTGTTTGTTGAGTAAGTGACTAATAGGATCCCTGAGTTGAATTCTTTTTCTTAGACCTGCTTATAAAGTTTCCAGTAAGAGATTTTGTGCTGTATGTAAGAAGGACAGACAGCTAACAGGGCTCAAGTGTTTAACCAGGCTTGGAGGTTGGAGAGATTTGAATGCCTGATGGAGTGTGGAAGGCCCCAAGGCTGATGTGCAGAAAGTGCACCTAAGGATATTGCTGAAACACAGGTTCTTCGTCAGTAGCTCTGCAGAACCAGACTCTGTGTTTCTAAGCAGCCACCAGCTGAACTGTGTTCTGCTCCATCTCAGAAACAAGCACATAGTTGCTGAGAATGTCTTGGCTTTTCTCAGCTCAGAGAATAAAGTGAGGATAGGAGCCGGAGAGCCAGTGAAGGCTGGACAGGCTGTGGATAGACCTGAGCTGGAAGGTGCTTCAGACCCTAGCTTTAAAGTAGAGAGGGGTCATGTACAGCCAAAGCTGGCTCCATCCCACCCTGAGCAGACCAGCCAGACCAGACTGGAATCTACTATGGTTTAGAATTGGCCTTAATCCCAGAGGAAGAATTCTGCCCAAGAGTTTGCTCAACCATCTCTTCAAACAAATGTTGGTCTGTAACTACCTCTGAAGACCCTGTAGGGACAAGACAGGTGAGCTCTGTCCTCTTGGCTTTTACACTCTCTGACAAAGGCCTGGATCTGAACCCTTGGATGTACATGCTCATGTGTCTGTGTGCTTGTGTCTGTACAAGTGTCTGTGGGTTTGTGGCTGTCCCTATATAATTTGGTGAGTCATTTAAGCTCTCAGAGCCTTAGGGTAATGGAACTGCCCATGTGTAGCATAGGAAGTTGTTGGGAAGATTTTGAGATAATGCTTTGCAAGGTAAAGGCATTATAACCAACCCTCAGTAGCCACAAAAGATAGGACACAGGACCCTGGAGGACATGAAAATCCATGGATTATTCAAGTCCCTTAAAATGGTGCAGTATTGTACAACCTCCTGTATTCTTCAAATCATACAGAGCACATGCTTTGTAGATAGGTCTGTCTGTTGGTAATGACAAGGGGAAAAGTCTCTGTTGGGGGTGTCCTGGGGCCCTCCGGTGGGGGGTAGAGTCGGCACGGAGTCACAACGCAGACTCCAGGAGTCAGGTGAGAAGCAGGTGGTATGAACAGCTGCAGACTTGTTTATTGTGGATGTGGGGCTCCCTTATATCCCTCCTCCCGGTGTCCCATTGGTCCATTGACAGGTCGTGTCTGTTCCTCATTGGGTCTCTGTATCAGGCCGTTTTTGCATCAGCCATCTCTATGTCTTTTGACAGAACACAGGTTTGCCTCAGCCAGATGTTTTTGGCACGTTTGCAGCGCACGCTGGTTATTCAGGGTGCACTTCTTCCTACAAGTCTCCACATGTGCAATATAGACAAAAAGGTTTTCTGAACATTTTTGATACAAGGTTCATGGAATCTGCTCCTGCTTAAATCTACAGATGTGGAACCCAGAAATGTGGAGAGTCCACTATTCACAGAACCATTTGTCTTAAGTTTTCACTTAATAACTATTGGCCAAAGTTATCAATCTGCAAAAGAGAATTATGCGCTCTCGATCAGTCTCTCATCCAACAAGTATTTGCGCTGTCCCAGGCTCTGGCAACACTGTGGGAACAGACTCAGTAAAGTACCTGTCTTCTTAGACTTCACATGCTGAAAGGAGAAATATGATATTAGCAAAGGCACACATCCATAACTGGAGCGCTAACTAACATGCTAAGTGTGAGGAAAATGAAACTGGATGATGTGTCAGAGACTAGGAAGAAGAGAGACTTCCCTAACTAGAAGTTACAAAATGGCTTCCCTGACAGGAGAGATCTGGATAAAAAAATCTGTGCTGAAATGGGAGGGCAAAGTATCCTGTGTAGAGGGCCTAGACCCTGCTCCGTGGCCAGGTCTGAAGAGCAGTTTGGTCACACTCAGTGAGAGAGCAGAGGTAGGGCGAGCAAGTTGAGCTCAGAAAGGCCCAGGGGCCGCCCAAGACAGAGCCTTATTAACCAGGGTGGAGACTCTAGTTCTATTTTGTCTTTTTATTGTCTTTCTCCCTTTTTTCTTTCTTTCTTCTTTCCTTTCTTCTCTCCTTTCTCTCTCTTTCTCTCTTTCCTTCTTTCTTTTTTCTTCTTTCTTTTTGAGACAGGGTCTCCCTATGTTGTACTGGCTGACCTAAAATTCACTGTGTAGACAAGGCTGCCCTTGAACTCACAGACCTCCCTGCCTCTGTCTCCCAAGTGCTGGAATTAAAGGCGTGCACCACCACGCCCTGTGGATATTTATTTATTTATTTATTTACTTATTTATTGAGGAGCCTTCATACTCTTTGGTATCATGGCAATATGTTTCTACCCAATGGTGTGCAAGGTTCTCTTTTCCCCACACCCTCCAAGCACTTACCTTTTAAGTATTGTTGTGTAGCCTTAGAGACTATTGAGACTTTGGATCCCACCTCTCATTCCCTTGGTGTAGTAGTTTGAATGAGAAATGCCCCCCACAGGCTCAAGTAATTGAACACTTGGTCCCCAGTTGGTGGCACAGTTTAACGAGGTCATGGAATCTTTAAGAAGTATAGCTTTGCTGGAGGAAGGGGGTCACCAGTGGCAGGCTTTGAGAATTCACAGCCTTGACCCACTTCCAGTTTGCTCTCTGTGCTTGGTATTTGGATTGAAGATGTGAGCTTCCTGCCCCTGCTGCCATGCCTGCTGCTTGCTGCCGTGCCTCCCTGCCATGATGGACTCATCCCTCTGGAACTGTAAGCCAAAATAAGCTCTTTCTTTCTTCTATAAGTTGCCTTTGGTCACGGTGTTTTATCACAGCAGCAACAAAGTAACTAATATACAAAAGTAATACTAGAAAGGTAAACATCAACCTTGCCACTCTTTCTGACTGACTTAAATTATTGTATGAAATCCTGGATGTATCTCTGCTTTGTTGCAGCCCATTAAGGCAAAGTGACTTCTTCCTGTTCAAAAGAATAAATCTCAGTTCTATATCTGGCCATGGATGGAGAACTGACAATCTTTTTTTTTTCTTTTTTAAAAATTATTTTTATTTTAAATGTATGAGTGTACTGCCTGCATGTATGTAAGTGCACCCGTGTCATCCAACGTCCAAGGAGGTCAGAGGAGGGAGTCAGATCCCCTGGAATCGGAGCAACAGATGGTTTTTAGCTGCCATGTAAGTGCTGGGACTCAAATATGGGTCCTCTGCAAGAGCAGCCAGTGCTCTTAACCACTGAGCCATCTCTCCAGCCCTGACACCTGATATTCTATGTGACCCAAAACATTACAAACTGTTGTCTCCTCCTTTTAAGAGTCAACTGTCAATCACCAGTCTAGGAGTCCATCCCCCAGGAAATCTAAATCACCTGAAGACAAGCTAAAGCAAGGGAAGAATTAATTATCCCCTTAATGAGCTAATATAATTTTCCTTCCCAGAAGCCCCTCTGTCAGGCAGCTAATTGCAGAATTTCTATCCAGCAGCACTCAGTGCCTCGGTAGCCTGAGCCACGTGGCCTTCCCATTTGAGTCTGAACTCAGAAAAAGATAACTTTTTCCTCACTTTATCTCTTTTTTTGATATCTAGCAAATTATTATTTAATAATTGTTTCCTTATATTAAACATAAGTCTACACATTCACAACAGTCTCATACAATAAATACTGTGGTTAGACACAATGTCTTAACAAACCAGTTTCAAAACCAAGACCAATTACCTTAACAAAATTCTGATCAGAATAAAATGTAACTCTAAAATTTAAAAAACATTTAAACTAATAACATTTAAAATCTTTTATGGTTTAAACAGTACAAGTGTATGTACACAGAGGAAACTTTTAAAACCAAGCAGTACTTCATACACATATCTATACACACACACACACACACACACACACACACACACATATGAGAATCTCATCTCAGAAATGGCTGTGCTGAACAGAGCCATACACATTGATGTTAGATATAGGGGCTTTCACTTGAAGAAAGCATTTTCAGAAAAACCATTTACATTTTAATATGGTAAATATTTCTTTTTTCTTAGTAAAAGCAGATATTTTAACATATATTATGGAACAATCTCTGCACTGAATTATTTACATGTATTAATACATTATACAATCATTCTGAAAGATAATAGCAAGCTAGATCTAGGACTTATAGTCTTCTTATCTACAATTCTGTAAATATTCTGTTGGAAAAGAGAAGTTGGTCCTAAAATATTGGTTCACTTATCTTGAGAACACTTCTTTTCTGATAAGATCCTGTTTCTTTTCTTTTTTTTTTTTTCCATGTACTCTTTCTTCATCTTTTATTTTTTATGGGGCTTTTGGCTACTGTAACATTCCCCCCTCTGAAGAGGTAACCTTAAAATCTTTTAAGGATTAGATAAAAGTTCACAGATACTTCTGACATTTTTGGCCTTTGGAATGGAGTATGTTGCTAAGAGGCCCAAGGACACTGTGAGTTTTAGCCAAGAAACTGGCTATTTTTCTTTGAGGTCTTTTTTCCCTAACTGCCTAGGCAATTCCTACCTCCTATTCTTATCACACTATCCTCTGAAGAAGTTACCCAACTTTAGATAGGGAATCAGGATGCAGACTGCTCTGGCTTCTTCCATGCTGAACAAGGACGCAGGGTAAGGCAATTAGAGTACCCCTTCAGTGCGTGGCTTGCTCTCTCTTCTCCATCTTCCTGTTCTGGGCAGCTACTGAGGATTGCAGCTTGCCTGCCCTTTGTCTCTCAAACTAATAAAGCTGCTCTTGAGCTTCCACCAAGTCTGTTTCTAAATTCTTTGATTAATGAAACTAAGAAACCACAAAAGGAAGCCCCTATAACCAGACTTTACCTGGGGAGATGGAAGGAAACATCTACTTGCCCCAGTTACAGCACAAGTGACAGACCAAAGTGATAATGCCACCAAAGGCATTATTTGTCTGGTTTTGCTTTCAAAGTCTTGTTCAAACATCCTCACCTAATCCAAAGCCATGAAGCAGTTTCATAGTTTAGGGCCTTACATTTAAGTCTTCAAAAGATTTTATTTTCAAATGTGTGTAGGGAGAGTCACTAAAAAGAGGCTGCAAGGGTAGGGTATAGCCTGACCTGTGATTACTTGAAGTCATGAGACACTAGGCTACCAGGAAGGCATAGAAAGACTGGAGGTGGCAGTAGTTTTGATGAGTGATATTGGTGTACATTGGTGGGTGATAGTGACTTGAGCTGGGATGCTGGCAGAAGCCTACCAGCCAATCAGAAAAAAAAAAAAGTGGATAATGGGGAAAGTACATGTGAGTCAGCTAGTTGTTGGCAAAATCCTACAAGCTCTATTTTTGGAGGAAACACAATTTATAGTACATTTCCAATCTTTTTTCCTTTGAACTCATTAGCAAAACAAACCTTCCAGAAGCAAGCAAAGCCTACTCTAATTTACCTGTACACATAGGGCCCTCCAAAGAAAGGTCCTGAGTGCAAGAGATAGTGTCCCTTCTAACACTTTATCTGGCTTAGATATTGGTTCAATGACTGGAGGGGGCTCTGTGGCTTGAATGACAGCTTGCCTGGCGTGGATGACACTACACTTCTATCTAGTCTCTTTCCTTTCCTGAGCTCTGAAGGCACATAAAAATTATTTGCTTTCATGACCAGAATCTTGACAAGATTCTGTTTTAACAAGTAGTGTGTGGTCCTTAGCCACACTGGAAAGAGTCTAATTCTAACTAAGCATTATTCTAATTCAGAAGGGGTAGGTTGTGGGAGATCATAGATCACTTAATCGAGAATGAACTTGAAAACCAGGCACCAAAGTCTATGTTGGCTTAGCAATAACAAGGCTACCAGGTCTAAGGGAATTATCTCTCACTCCCCAGAGAGGTGTTCAGAGTCCAAAGCATAGTGTTGAGCTGGGTCCTCTAGGACCCATGGCCCTCTCATTCACAAGGGATAAAAATGGAGACCATTGACCTTAACCTAAGGTTGAGCAAGTGTCTGAAACCACTGACTGGTATGAAAATAGACCTGAGCCATTCGACATCTTTAAACTTGGGTACTGGGGTCTTCTGCCTGCCCTACATAAAGCATTCAAGTGCCTTTAATCCCAGCACTTGGGAGGCAGAGGCAGGCAGATCTCTGTGAGTTCAAGGCCAGCCTGGTCTACATAGTGAGTTCTAGGCCAGCTGGGGCTACAGGGAGACCCCATCTCAAAAAGACCAAAGAAAGGAATCATGCCTCAAGAAAAGCACAATTACTGTACATTGTATTTTATTTTGAGGGTTAATAGCATTTATTTGTTTAAAGTAAGCATTGTAAATATGTCACAATTTCTTAAAAATGAACAAAGAAAACCTTTCCTCTTGCCCCCTATGGAACTGGGCCTCTTTCTCAAGGAAGTGCTGGGGTCAGCCTTTTGAAAGAAGGGGTGGCTTGACAGAAAGAATCATTCCAGTCTGCAGCCACCAGCACACACTCTATCATCACACATCTACTCTCAGGGTGGTGGCTTCTGGGAGTGACAGCGCCAGTGGGGGTGAAGGACAGATGAGGTAAGAAGGCCTTTTCTGATAGTCATCACGATGTCTCCTGGGGCGCAGTATCCATCCCCATGCCTGGGGCTGGCTAATGGAATGCATGACAGAGAATGTTCATTTCTTTAAAAAAAAAAAAAAAAAAGGGTTTCATTAGCATATATTAATTATAGATAATGGATTTCATACATATAATGTATTTTGATCATATTCATACTTCCTCATCCCTATGCCTTGTCCACCTCCTATTCCCATTTAACCCCTTACTTCTTCCAACCAGGCCCTCTTCTATTCCTATTTGTGTGTGTGTGTGTGTGTGTGTTTATGCTTGTGTGACTCAATGGGTTTCATTAGAGTTGTTTACAGGAGTGTGGGTGAGAATTTGTTTACAGAGCCATGGCTACAACTCTGAAGATAAAGCTCTCCCACCTCAACTCTCACCCATGTTATCATCAAGTAGGGGTGGGGCCCCAAGAGACTGTGCCTCGTAAGTATGTATCTTTTGGTCTTCCTATCAGATCTTGCAGCTAGTTGGTGAGAAGGGAAAAACAGAAAAATCACCTCTTCTGTGGCTCAGAATCATGTTGCAGAACTCAGAACTCAGAACCCAGTTCAGTCCTGGGTTCTATCCTATGCACTTCCTCAGCACCCACCCTCTCCACCTGCCCTGCCATAAGGAGCCTTGACCATGCATCACAGGGTGTATGTAGATGGAAAAATGTGCTTTCTCCAAGTGCTATTTCAGAAAGTTGAGTCAGAGAGTTGTGCTTTTGAATTCAGGTCACTTGTTTCTTGGTAACAATAAAAGTGGGGGTGGGGGCAGGTGAAAAGAGACCATTTTTATCTGGAGGCTGTGACTGCCACCTGGTGGATGCTGTTAGTTGAACAACTACAAGGAGGCCTGCTTTCAGAATTAACCATTGCTTCACGCTCTTCTTCAGTGGTTTCCCTCCAGGAGCAGCGAGGTTGAATGGAAGACAGAGGCAACTACAATGCTGTACGTGACTGTTGTCAAAGGGACAGTCTGCAAGGCAGGTGAAGGAATGCTGGTGCTGAAGCCACCGTAATTCTAGAACTTCTTTCCTGTGACTCTGGCTTAACCACTTCTATGCTGCCTCTTCTCTATCTGAAAAATGGAGCTTGTAATAGTCCTTACCTCAAAGAATAGGACTCAATAGTTCTCCCTTATCCGAGGTTTCAGTGACTCATAGATATCCTTGGCTGGAAAATACAAAATAGAAAATTCTAGGAGTAAATTCATATTTAAATCACTAGCCATGCTAGGTAGCACGCTGAAATCCATTATTCTGTTCCAACACACTCAGGAAAGGAATGCTTTTGTCTCACTTATACAGGCAGCATATCAGTCACTTAGTAACTCTCAGTCACACCAACTGTTGTGACATAACAGGGTTTGCTTTAAATAACTTTATTTGGGACTGGAGAGATGGCTTAGCAGTTAAGAGCATTGACTTCCTTTGCAGAAGACCCCAGTTTGAGTCCCAGCACCCAGATGGCAGCTAACAACTATCCTAACTCCAGTTCCAGGGGATCTGATGCCCTCTTCTGACCTGCAAGGGCATTGCATGACACAGGTGCACTTACACACATGCAAGCAATATACTCATACACATAAAATAAAAATAATAAAATATTTTTAAGCAACTTTATTTAACTTAACAATGGATCCAAAGTGTAAGAATAATGATGCTGGTGATACATATGTGCAGAGAGAAGCCATACAGTGCTTCCTTTGAGTGAAAAGTGAGAGTTGATCATATGTGTATGTAAAGGAGAAAAAAGACTGTATATAGGGTTTGGTACTATCCAACTTTTCAGACATCCAATGGGTGTCTTAGAATGTACAGTGCTTGTGTTAAAGGGTCATCATGAGAATTAAATGCCATACTCCATGTAAGCACCTAGCACAGATCTGGCTCATTAAAAACTATTCAGTGGCAGTTGCTTAGTAGTAACCCAAAGCCATACACCTGCCTTCCAGAGACATTCCAGCTACCCCACAAGGCCCAGAGACACTGAAAGTGACCCTGCACCACCACCTCTGGCTCCTCCCTGCTCAGGACCCCCAAAACTCCTTCTGTGGCCTGTTCAGGATCCTGAACCTTTTCTCTCAGCCCCTTTCTGCTCTGGACTCCCCAAAATACTGTTCACCAGAAACCCTCCAGAGACTGAAGACCCCAGTAAGTGATCCCCCAAAGGTGTTGTGCTTCCTCCCCAAAGTCCTGCTCAGCTTCAGAGCAGGCCAAGGCCCAGAGATCCCTACAAGTGATCTTACCTCTTAGCCTCTGGGTTCCTCCTTGCTCAGGACTCCCCAAAGCCTTTCAGACCTCTTCTCCCTGCCCCTTCCTTCTCTAGACTTTCCAAAGACCCTCCAATATCCCACCCAGGACCTTCAGTCACTACACAAGGCTGGGTGGGAGCACAGGTGGCCTATGTTGTGGGCCAAAAAGTAATAAAGAGAAAAGATAAGCAACAACCTAACTCCAGATGCCTAGGTCCCATCATAAGAAAACAAGCAATATGAAAAACCAAGGCACTACACCATGTCCCCTGCCCCCAAGAATCACCCATCCCATAGCAATAGTCCCAAATGAGAATGCTAAGAAAAAGCACAGGACACAGAGCTCAAAAGAACAGTTATGAACATGTTCAAAGAAATCAAAGGAAATACAAGTAAATACCTGAGTGAACGTAAAGAGGGTAGAGATGAACTGATCAAAGCCCAGGGAAGCACAAACAGATGAAATAAAGAGGATAATCCAGGACGTGAAAGAATTCAATAAAGAGATAGAAAAACTGAAGAAAACTCAAACTGAAATGAAGCTGGAAATGAAAAATTCAGCAGGTCAGATAAAAATGGAGAACCTCACATAAAGAATGAATCATGTAGAAGACAGAAGAGCAGGACCTAAAGACAAGATCGAGGAATTGGATCATTCAATCAAAGAAATGATAATTTTAAAAAAACCCACATGATTAGAATATGCAGGATCTTTAAGACATCATGAAAAGACCAAATCTATGAATAATGGGTGTAGAAGGAGAATTCCAGATCAAAGATATGGAAAACATTTGCAAACGTATATAGAAGAAATACATAGAAGAAAATTTCCCAAATCTGGAGAAAATGATGCCCATCAAGGTACATGAGGCACACAGAACACCAAATAGGACCAGAAAAGAAACTCCACGTGCTACCCTAAAGTTAAAATACTAAATATAGAGAACAAATAAAGGATATTAAAAGTTACAAGAGAAAAACCCTAAGTCACATATATAGTCAGGCACATCAGAATAACAACTGATTTCTCAATGGAAACTTTAAAAGCCAGAAGAACTTAGAGCAATGTGATTCAAGTCCTGAAAGAACACAGATGCCACCCAGACTACTTACGGAGCGAAACGATCATAAATGAAAGAGAAAGAAAAACTCCCCATGATAAAAACAGGCTAAAGGAATCCATGACCACTGAGTCCTTGGAATGAAGGGAGAGACAAGCATACCCAAGACTGTGGTGGAAAAAAAAAGTGATGTTAGGAGAGCTGTTATGCAAATTGGGACTCAGCAAACACCACAAAATCAACAAAATGATGGCAGCATGGTGGTAGGAGTGAGGTGGTTGGTCACATCGGGGTCACAGCTGGGAAATCGAGATGAATGATGGTGCTTCTCTCACGTTTTCCTTCAGCCTCAGACCCTGCCATGGGATGGTATTTCTCACATTTAGGGTTTTCTCACCTCAGTTAAACCTCTTTGAAAACACCTTCATAGACATGCCCAGGTGATTCTAAATCCAAAATGACAATGGAGCTGACAAGATTAACCATCACACAGAACACTTTTTAAAATTTTTTTTCTGGGGGTGGGGGGTGTTCATGTGTGTCATAGTCCCTGTGCAAAATCAGAAGACAACTTGTGGGGGTCAGTTTTCTCCTTACACCATGTGAGTCCTAGGTATTGGACTCAGGTCATCAGTCTTGATGTCAAGTGCTTTTACCCACTAAATCATCTCACTGACCTGGTATTTTAAATTTTAAGGAAGAGCAATTGAAATAACTCTTCTATTCCTTTATCTATCACAGTTTTACATTCATGAAATTAGTATGTTAACAGAGACTCAGAAGGTGGGGTCCAAAGCTGATTTTCAAGGAAAAGATAGAGCAAACCCCAGCTTTACAGACTTTGCAAGTCAAACAAGCCAAAGGATACAGCCAGAAGAGAAAACTCCGCCAGGATGGGACTCTTCCACCCATCACGCCATTAAGCAAACTCCTGAGAACTTTGCTTTTAGGAAAATGGGAATACCTGTCTTTGAGACAGTCTTTACCCCATTTTCCCAAGACTAGGTTCGAACAAAACCATCTCCTCTGGTCTCTGTCTTCCACCTGTGTCAGTAAGAAGGCGGGCAGGAGGACACCCGGCCCAGTTGTTTCCCCAGAGCCCAGAACAATTAGAGTCCTGCAGTTTCAGTTTCATGTTTTACCAGCTGCGGATTATGAGGGAGAGATCCATCCTCAGTGACCTGAAAACTTGCTAACATCTGACCAGCTACCCAGCAGGAGGGAAGCAGGGCTGTGACGACTTCCTATGTGTCGGTGCTCTGCTCCACCCTGCTCACACCTCCCAGACCCCTCCCCCCTTCTCCCTTACAGGACTCTATCATTTCTGGGAAGGATTCCTTATCTCCTCCCTTTGTGGGGACCTAATCAGTGTGTTTGGTGTCCCCCAAGCAAGCAGTGCACCCATTTCTGCTCTTTCCTAGCTACTGGAGCAGGAGGTGGTCAGACCCCAGCCCCAAGAATGAGGATGATTGTGAGTGTCTCAACTCCAGTTGGGTCTCTATCAACACAGAAGTTTACACTAAGTACCTTGGAAAGACAATGTGCATTTTCCTTGGTTATATACCTGCCCAGCCCCTATGGAGAAAAAAGTTTATTCTCCCCTGAGCAGACCTTAAAAGAACAGTCCTCTCACTAGGCACAGTGGATTGTGCCTGTAATTCCAGCAGTCGGGAAGTGGGAAACCAAGACAAAAGCATCACAAGTTTGAGGCCAGCCTGGGCAACACAGTGAGACCCTGTCTGAAAAATAAATAAAGTCCATCCGCCATCCCACCTTCTTGGTACCATTGCAAAAGAAACCCCACTTGACGTTAACCGTGTTCCTGAGCGATGGCACCAGCTCCCACCAGCCTCCTCTGACTCCAGTCTTCTGATGAGAGTCTTTCAGTTCATTCCACCACTTACATATGATATTCAGCATCATGTCTCTCCACAGTCAGCAGTCAGCTCTCAGCACTGGAGTGTGCTGCCTCGTCATTTGACTGGCATGGAACAGGTCGTCCACCCCTATTGGTGTCCCCTCCACAACTCGCTGACTTCCTCTCCGGGGTTCCGCATTTGTACTGCCAGCCTCCAGAACTGCGGAGCTGCTTTTAGTTTCTCAGAAGCACAGAGTCTGACTTCACCTATCAGACGTTGCAGAGAGCATCCCATCTGCCAGAACCCTGCCCTTGCTGCCTCAGTTGAATTACACCACCATTTTTGTTCATTTCCGCATTTGTTCATGCCTGTATCTTTCTTTTATAAAATATTTTATTATTTTTATTCTATATGTATGTTATGCCCGCATGTAGGTAAGTGCACCCGTGTCATGCAATGCCCGCAGAGGACAGAAGAGGCTGTCAGATCGCCTGGAACTGGAGTTGCAGACAGTTGTTAGCTGCCATGTGGGTGCTGGAACTCGAACCTGGGTCTTCTGCAAGAACAGTGTTCTTAACCACTGAGCCATCTCTCCAGCCCCCCATGTCTGTATCTTTCAAAAGATAATGGCCGTATTACGGTTAGAAATGGTGTTTTTATTCACAATGAACTTCCTCTACCTCAGCTCCCTGCCTCAAAAAAAAGCAAATTCTCTCTAGAGAAAAACATCATATGGAATCCTAATATCTATTAGTTTCCTAATATAATATCTTGTACCTGATAAAAGCTTCCTTAGCATATCAGAGCTAAAATCCAATGCCTAAAATCAACAGCTGAATTGCAGTGCCATTATGGTATTGATGATGTAGCTCTGATTAGTGAATAGCTCTGACTGATGTCTAGAAAATATTCTGAAGTTCTGAAGATAATGCATCAGAATGGAAGTGAGAATTCCAGAAATGGAAAACACACATGAATTAAGAACATGATAAAGAGGCCAGGTGTGGGAGTGCATACCTGTAATACCAGCACTTAAGAAGCTGAGACTTTAAGGCCACCCTAGGCTACATGGTAAGTTCAAGACCAGTCTGGGCTATAGAACAAGAGCCTATCTTAAAACTAACAAGGTAGTAGAGAGGTTTGTGCTATAAGCCAGCTTTCAGTTACTGTAACAATTACCTGAGGTAGTCAACTTATAAAGACAAAAGCCTTAGTTTAGATCACAGTTGGTTGGTCCCATTTTTGGGGGGCTTATGTCAAGGCAGCACATGAAGTGGGGTCTGCATGGCAAAGAAAATGGCTGCTCATCTCATGGCTGGGATGTGAAAAAGAGAAAGAGGAAGAGGAAGGGGCTTAAGTCCCACAATGCCCCCCCCCTTAAGGGCACTCCCTTATGACCTAGAATTTTCTTACCAGGTTTCACTTCCTTAAGGTCTACTTCCCATCAGTGTCTCCCTGGGGACCAAGCCTTTAGTACATGGACCAGATCCAAAAGACAGCAGGGCATAGTAGCATATTAGATCTTTCTGCAGAGATTTGTGAATTGGTACATAGATCAGTAGAAACTAGGCAGAAAGAAGCATTAAGAAAAACAAGTGCAGAGACCACAGAAAAGAACACAGAGACATACGGTGTAGAATTAAGACAAATAGAAGCTTGAACCACGTGTAGTGGAATCTCAGAAAAGGAAGAATGCAGAGAAGTAAAATCAAAGCAACAAGGACCCAAACTCAGCAAAACGGACACGGTATTATCATTTTAGTTATTTATTTAATAACCACACACTTAGAAGAAGCATTTCATTACAACAGCACTGACATATTCAATAACAATTTCCAGAGTTAAGATGCATGTCTTTCAAATTTGGCTGTAAAATTTAGGTTCACAGTTGAATTAATACAGTTATACAATATTGTACTCAGTATAAACCCTGTAAGACATAACATTAAATGAGGTTTTAACCTTTAAAAAAGATCTCCATTTCATTAAAATACAGGTTCATACAGAAAAATTCATTTTAATGCAATTGACATTAATATGTTTGCACACACATTTCTAATCTCTATATATCTGATTATTACTAGTCACAGTCGGTTACTCTTTGAGCTCCTTGGCATCTGAGCATGGATATAAAGTTGCCAGGTAGATTTCAATGGCAATGTTTTTCACATCTACTAATTATTAAGAAGCAAATTTTTATGCTTTGAAGAATTATTATTTTTTAATCATTATATTTTAAACAATTTTTAATAACTACATGATTAGACGCTTTTCACTACAGCTTTAACATATTCAGTAACACACTCCAGAGCAAGAGTACATGTCTTTCACAAGTGGGTGCAACTTTCTAGGTTCACAGCCAAATCAATATACAATATTGAACTCAGTATAAGCCCTGTGACACATAAAATTGGATTAGTTTTTAACCTTTAAAAATATCTCCATTTCATTTTAGAATACATTGTTCCTTGCAGACAGACTCATTGTTTTTGCTACTAACACTGGGATGTTGGCGCTTGCATTTCTAATCTGTATGTATCTGATT
>NW_008353596.1:4050713-4050957 GCF_000622305.1 Nannospalax galili
GGGATCACATGGGCTTGGGAGGAGCCCCTGGCTTCTTTCTTTTACCAGTTCTGCCTATGTGAAGATAAGTCAAAAGTCCTGCTTGACCACAGTTGGCTTTGCTTAGAAGCATGGAGGAAATGATTCTGCTGTGTTGACCCTCCTCTTTGTAGGCTGGACACTGGTTCAAGTCCATCTGGTGGGGTCTCCATGGCCTCCTTGATCAAGAGGACAGGTGACTCACCACAGTTACAGGACATTTTGA
>NW_008353596.1:4052644-4063775 GCF_000622305.1 Nannospalax galili
TAGCCACATTTTAGCACTGAACAGTGAAAGGTGTGTGTGTGTGTGTGTGTGTGTGTGTGTGTGTGTGTGTGGTATGTATGTGGTATGTATGTTCTCTCTCTCAAAAGTGGCAAATATTATGCATAAAATCATACTATGGTCTTTTTCACAATATTAATTCTTCCAATCCAAGAGCATGGGAGGTCCTTCCATCTTCTGATGTCTTCCTCAATCTCTCTCTCTCTCTTTCTCTCTTTGGTCTTTTTGAGACAGGGTCTCCCTATAGCCCCAGCTGTCCTGGAACTCACTGTGTAGATCAGGCTCACCTTGAACTCACAGAGATCACCCTGCCTCTGCCTCCTGAGTGCTGGGATTAAAGGTATACACCACTATGCCCAGCCTATGTTTAGATTTTTTTAACAGCTTAAAAAGACAATCAGTGATACTTACTTTCTGCCCATCCTCTTCTATGTGTAAGAGTACTTGATTCCTAGAATTTTATTTATTTATTTTTTTATTTTATTTTTTTTGCTGCTATTGTGAAGGGGAGTGTTTCCATGTGCTCTTTCTCTGATTGCTTGTTATTGGATATAGAAAGGCTACAGACTTTTGTAGGTTAATTTTGTAACCTGCCACTTTACTGAAGGTGTTAATAATTTCTAGGAGTTTTCTGGTGGAATTTTTGGCATCTCTTAGAGGATATTATTATAGAGCACAATGGCGCCCAAGCACAATGATGCCCAAGCAGTGGATGAAAAGAAGTCCACACACAGTGACATCAAAAAGTAACCTGAAATACAGAAAAAACACAAAACTTTTAGCTGGACAGTAATGGAGCTAAAAAGATACAGATGGTCTCCAAATTCAAGTTCTTCTACTTAGTGATTTTTTTTTCACTTTGGTGGGGTGCAAAATCAATACACATCCAATGAAGACTATTTTGAATTGCTATTTTTTCCCAAGCTAACATTTGTGGTACAATCACTGCATGTGGTTGCCAAGGTAGCCCTGAAGCTGCCAGGCAGCTGCGTGATCACAGGATAAATATGGCATCTTTTAGAGCACACTGTGTTACTAAGTTGTGATGTGCAGTGGGCCAGGTGTATAGTATTGAATGCACTTTTGACTTTGGATATTGTAAACTTAGAATGGGTTTAACAGTAAAACCTCATCCCAAGTCAAGCATCTGCATTGGAAACCAGTTAACAATATTCATACTGCTGAAAGAAAATACTGAAACTTAAATCCAATACGCTGCAAAAATAGCCTATAAAAGTTCAGTTTGGGGGACTGGAAAGATGGTTCAGCAGTTAACAGCACTGGCTGCTCTTGCAGAGGACCTGGGTTCAATCCCCAGAAGCCACATGATGGCTGACAACCATCTGTAACTCCAGTTAAAATAAATAAATTAAATTAAATTAAACATTTTTAAAGTTCAGTTTGGGAAGGTGGAAGCAGGAGGATCAGGAGTTCAAGGTCATTCTTGACTTCAGAATGAATTCAAGGCTGGCTTGGGCTAAACGAAACAAAAATAATTTCTGTTTAAAAAAACACAAAAATAATTTCTGTGTTAGAGACTGGAGAGATGACTCAGTGGTTCAGAGCACTGGCTACTCTTCCAGAGGACCTGAGTTCAGTTTCCAGAACCCACATGGAGACTAACAACTGTCCTTAACTCCAGTTCAGGGGATCCAATGCCCTCTTCTGGCCTTTTTGAGCATTGCACAACACAGGTGCACTTACATGCACACAGACTTAAAACTCATGCATGTATAATAAAAATAATAAATAAAATATTTTTAAATGTGTAGTAGATAAAAATATGAGAGAATTCATCAGCATTAGAATCATACTAATGTGAAAAGTGACCAGCTTTTCACTGTGATAATATATCTGATATAAAGAACTTGTAAGGAGGGACTGAAAAGATGGCTCAGCAGTTAAGAGCATTGGCTGCTCTCACAAACCCGAGTTCAGTTCTCAGCACCCACATAGTGGATATCAACTGTCCTTAACTCCAGTTCCAGGAGATCCAACACCCTCTTCTGACCTCCATAGGCATTGCATGCATATGGTGCACTTAAATATACCTAAGCAAAATACAAACACACATAAAATAAAAATAAATAAAATATAACAAAATAAATTTAACTGGTGTAGCTGCTGTGGAAATCAGTATGGCAGTTTCTCAAAAAATTGAAAACACAGCTACTGTGTTATCTGACTATACCACTCCCAGTTATAGTCCCAAAAGACACGAACTCCTACCCAGAGATACTCGCACAGCCATCTTTATTGTTGCACCACTCATAATAGCTAGGAAATGGAATAAGTCTAGATGTTCATCCACAGAAGAATGGATAAAGAAAATATGGCACATAAACAATGGAATTTTATTTAGTCATAAGTAAAATCATGACATTCGCAGGTAAATTTTTCTTAAAGACTTGTAAGGAAGAAAGGTTACTTCAGCTGGCACTTACAGAGGCTTTGCTTAACCTTGCTGCTCTGGGCATATGGCGAGACCGAACCTCGTGGCAGAGGAGTGGTGACATAGAGCTTCTCATGCCATGGCAGTGAGCAATCAAACAGCAGTGAAGGAAGGGACCAGGATCCCAATAGCCTTGTCGAGGGAAACCTGCAGTGGCCTAGCTTGCTTTCTTTAGACCCACTTCTAAATGGTCCCACTACTTCCAAACAGTGCCATGGCTGGCCTATCTTTTAGCAAAGGAGCCTCCAGGGAGAGATTCTAGATCCAGACAGTAACAGAGGTAGAGTCTGAGCACTGTAACAGTGAGTGGAACGCAATGGGAAAAGTAGATGGGTCTATAAATCCAAAAGTAATCGCAGTGTTTCACAGTTTTTTAAACTATAATGCGCAATTACAAAAACGTTCCATCTACTCATTGTAGCTGATGTCATAAACATAGGGATGAAGATAAGCTGAAAGAGAATGAACATGTATCTGTATCTCAAGCATGATTAGAAATAAAAAGAAACATTTCTTAAAGATGAAAGGAATAAACAACAGGAAGCCACAACAATTCTATTGCAGACCTATCAGTCATTAAAGACATATAAAGCAAATACAGCCAGAGTTGAAAAATAAACTCACAGGAGTAGTGGGAGATGTGCTATACTATGCCCTTCTTGGTAACTGATAGAATAAGCTGACTTTACTAATAATGCAAGCAGATCCCTTAAAAAAAATCAAGAAGGACACATTAATTTAAAAACCTCAACAAAAGCTGGGCACAGCTCCTAAGTGTTTGGAAATGTAATAAATACACTTACATACAACTTATCGATCTAATAAAAGTTACAACTAAGACCAGAAATTACTTTTAACTGATAATGAAAATATGACATACAAAAGTTAAGAAATTTAGCTAATGTTATTCTCAGACGAAAATGTATAGCATCTGCCCTGGAGAGATGGCTCAGGGGTTAAGAGCACTGGCTGTTCTTGCAGAGGACCCAGGTTCAGTTCCCAGCACTCACATGGTGGCTAACAACTGTCCGTAACTCCAGTTACATGGAATCCGATGCCCTCTTCTGACCTCTGCAGGCATTGCATGAAACAAGTACACTTACATGCAGACAAAACATACACACAAATTTTTTTTAATCAGTAAAATTTTAAAAAGAAAATGTGTAGCATCTTATTCATGCATTAGGAAAGAAGGGGCCAGGCGTGGTGGTGCACACCTTTAATCTCAGCACTCAGGAGGCAAAGCAGGTGGATCTCTGTGAGGAGGCCAGCCTGGTCCACATAAGCAGTTCCAGGCCAGCTGGGGATACAAGGAGACCCTGCCTTAAAAAAAAAGAGGAGGAGGAGGAGGAGGAGGAAGAAGAGAAAGAGGAGGAAGAAGGAGAGGAGGAGGAAGAAGAGGGAGGGAAATAAGGAGGAATTAAAAAATTTAAATTAGCAATTTGAGTATTCATCTCCAAACATTGTTCCATGTGCCAAACTTGATGACCTGAGTTCAATCCCCAGGACCTGCATGGTTGTCCTCTCACCTCCGTATGCATGCCTTGGTGTGCACATGCACACACGGACACACATACACAATAAATTAAATTAAATGAAGGAAAAGTAGAGTCCTTTACAACTGGGTCATATGGCAGTTCTAGTTCTGAGAAACCTGTAGCCTCGTTTCCAAAGTGGCTACACCAGTTTACACTCCCTCCAACAGTGCATGAAGGCCCCCCTTCCTCCACATCTAACCAGCATTTTTGATCATCTGCATTCTTGGTGATGGCCATTCCGATTGGAGAGAAGGGGAATCTCAAAGTAATTTTAATCTGCATTTCCTTGGTGCCTAAGAATGTTGAACACAATCAGCATTTGTTTCGTTATTTTTCAGAATCTCAATTTTCTTGAATTTTTCCTCCATGGTTTTGACTTTTCATCCTTGTTTCTGACTGTCTCATCCACTGTGATAACTTTTTAATGTGAATCCTGAATTGATTTCCTTAATTCATTTGTTTCTTTGAATTTTCTATGTTGTCATTAAACATTTTACTTAGGTTTAAATTTTGTGTGAGGCTGGATATCAAACCTGAGCATTATGCGTGTACTCAACTACTGAGCTATAGCTCTAACCCTCCCATTTATTTGTATGTGAACTTGCTATGTAGCCTGAGCTGGCCTGGTACTATGTAGCTCAGGCTAGACTTCAACTCATGGTAATTCTCTTGTGCTGAGACTATAGGAATGCACCACTATACCCGGATCACTGAACACTTAAAAGTAGGATTTTGAGAGATGGCTCAGCAGTTAAGAGCACTGACTGCTCTTGCAGAGGACCTGGGTTCGATTCCCAGCACCCACCTGGTGGCTACGAACCATCCTTAACTCCAGTTCCAGGGGAATTCAACTCCCTATTCTGATCTCCACATCATTGCACGACACAGGTGCACCCACATATCCACTCATACACATAAAATAAAAATAATAAAATATTTCTTTTAAAAAGTAGGATTTTGAATTTTTTTTTCCTAGCATTTCAGCTATTTTGTTCTTTGGTTTGGTTTCAGTTACTGAGCATTTATGAGCCTTCAGAAAGGTCATCCTGATTGTTTTCTTGCATTTTTTAGATTTTTCTTTGCTGCCTGTGTTTTGTCAGAATGGACAAATGCTCCAGGTTTTAAACCACTCTTTTTCTTGCTTGATGTAGTTTATGTCAGTTTTCTTTGTGTATAGTCTTTGCTTGGGCTTATGATCAGTACTACCACCTACACAGAGAAAGCAGGCAGCATACCAGAAATAATGATTTGACATTAAGCTTGGCATTTAAGCACAGCAAAAAGCGCTTTTGTACTTCACTTACGCCCCCAATGAAGTCCAGAAGCAGAAGCATTAGGATACTGCTAGGGTAAGATTGTTGTTGTTGTTGTTGTTGTTAAAGCTAAGGGTGTTAAGAATCAGAAAAGGAAAAGAGAATTGCCCAGAGGTGTGCCCAGCATCTGAGAGTCCCACTGTGAAGCACCGCCCACTGGTCGTCAGCCTGACCTTCCAACAGAGGAGCCCAGGGGTGAGAACAGCATTCCAGAAAAGATCCCTGATTTTGCACTGGAACTTGTGCAGCTGGGGCTAGGTCACTGGTTGAATTTTTAAATTTTAATTGAACTTGATTCTTTCAGTGAAAGTGTCCGGAATGGCTCAGGTATGTGACCAACATCTGCAATATGACATCACAAAAAAGCACTGAGGATTGTGAGAGGTTTCTGGGAGCTGGAAAAGAAATGCTGACTCAGGAAGCTGACAGACAAGCTAGACGACATTCAGGGTGTGCACCCCACCCAGCTCTCCTCCCTTCACATGTCTTCCTCCTTTAATGCCCAATGCCAACTTAGTAGGCTAGCTCTGCCTCTCTCTGGTTTTGACTTCTACCCTCCCCTATTCATCCTTTTTCATTTTTTACTTCCAAAGAACATGGACTAACCTGGTTTGAGGGGTTAGGTTTCAGCCTCTTGAGAGCTGGGACTGTTCTACATTAGCTGATTGATTTACCCCTCTCTGTCTTTAGCCCAAACTGCCTCACTTCCCCTCGCCTTTGTCTGGCCATTTCTCCTTGTGTTTACATTTCTTTTTCTCTGTCAACCCAATGCTAATCTCTAGGCTTACTTTGCTTTTTTTCTTCTTCCTTTCTACTCATGCCCTCGATAACCAGTATATTAGTGTACTTCAGGGTGATTGTTCCCGGCTTTATTATTACTGTATTCTCATGGAGGGCCTACCCTCCTACCCCTTGATAGTGACTGTTTTGCAAACAGCATACTCTCATGGAAGGACTAAAGATCAAACATGGTGACTGAAGACCAATCTAGCAGAGGAAAATGACACCTCAACCCTGCTACAACCTAGTTACTATTGAATATTGCAGGCACTTTCACCGAAAAAATTTAATTTTAATTAAAATTTAAAAATTCAACCAATGACCTAGTCCCAGATGTAGAAGTTCCAGTGCAAAATCCAAGAAACATGAAAAGGGAAGGTGATACAGGGACTCTAAAAATTACCAATCCCAAACTAATGGTCTCCAGTGAGAAAGAATTAGATGAAATCCCAGACAAAGAATTTAAAAGAATGATTACAAATAGTTCAATGAAATCAGAGGAACTCCTAAATGAATTCCAAGATATACAAACAACAATAACAAACCCAAATGACATATTTCCATATGCAGGATATGAAAATTGAGTTTATTAATTTCACTAAATCATTTCACTAAAGAAAGAGAAATACTGAAGAAAACCCAAACTGAAATAGTGGAAAATAAAAACTCAACAAGTAAAACAAAAAGCTCTGTGGAAAGCCTTACCAATAGATCATGGGGAGCACAGAATGTCAGGGTTGGAAGACAGGGAAGAGGAACTGGAACATTCAGTCCATCACAAAGACAAAGTAATCCAAATGTATGAACAGAAAGTGTGAGATCTATGGAACACATTAAATGGATCACATTTGTGAATCATGTGCCTAGAAAAAGAAGAAATTCATGAAAAAAGGCATAGAATACATTTTCAATAACATCATGAGAGAAAATTCCCCAAATCTACAGAAAGAGATGCCCATCCAGATAGAGGTGGCATTTAGAATGTTAAATAGGTAAAACCAGGAAACGTCCTTCCCAGGTCACACTCCAGTTAAAACAGCAAAAACGCTAAGAAAGTTGAAAGCTGCAAGAGAAAAACACCAAGTCACATATCAAGGCAAACCCATCAGAATAACAACCAATTTCTCAACAGAAAATTTAAAATACAGGAGGATTTGGAATGACAGTTTCAAATTGTAAAAGAAACAGCTGCCTACTCAGACTACCAGACTCAAAAACTGTCATAACTGAAAGAGAAAGAAAAACGTCCCACAATCAGAAACAAGCTAAAAAAATTCTTGACCACTAAGCCAGCTCTACAGAGGAGATTGGAGAGAATCCCTCAGACTGAAGAGGAATATAAATGCACCATGAGGCTACAGGAAGAATAAATCATACTAGAACAGCACTTATGCAAATGAGGAAGAGGAAAGCATCATATACTACAAAATCAACTAAATGCTAGGAATTAACATATACCTTTCCATCATAACTCTGAATATTAATGATCTCATCACCAATCAAAAGACACAGGTTAGCCGGTTTTATTAAAAACAGGATCTGGAGCTGGAGAATTGGCTCAGCAGTTAAGAATACTGGCTGCTCTTGCAGAGGACTGACGTTTGGTTCCCAGTATCCACATGGTAGCTAACAACCATCCCTAACTTCAGTTCCAGGGACTCCAACCCCTCTTCTGTCCTCTGAGGGCATTGCATTACACAGGTTCACTTATATACATTCAGGCAATACAATCATACACATAAAATAAAAATATTAAAAAAAAAAGGATCCATCTTTTCTGCCTTCAAGAAATGCACTTTACCATAAAAGACAAACACCACACCTCAGCATGAAACTGTGACAGCATGAGGGACTTCATCTTGTTCCCTCTCCTCCACTTCATCTCCATGAACCAGGCAGGTTTGATCCAAGACTAAACCTAGCTCCAGCAAGTCCACCTCTCTCCCACTTAAGGGCCTGATTCTGAGAAATAGCTAACCACAGTTAGTGATGCCACCACTCAGATGCTGTCACTGTTTATTGTCTTGTGTCCCTGCTTACTTACTCAAGAAGAAACTGAGGTAATGTCCTGTTTATCTAACTTCATAAACAATGTAACGAAACTGTGACCACCAAAGCCCCTCTGCCCCCTGCCCTTAGATTGTGTTACTGTCATGGGATGATTAACCACTGCTTGTTCTGGCTTCTGTAAACTTGCTTATTGCCATACCCCAAGGGAAGTGATACCTCGAACTTCTTGTAGCTGCAGACTCCACAAAAGTGAAGCAATGTGACACAATTGTGATTTTTGCCTTTAAAAACTCCCTCTCTGGGGACTGGAGAGATGGCTCAGTGGTTAAGAACACTAGCTATTCTTGCAGAACACCTGGGTTCAAATCCCAGCACTTACATGGCAGCTAACAATTGTCCATTAACTCCAGTTCCAGGGGATCTGATAGCCTCTTCCGTCCTCCATGGGCATTGCACAACATGGGTGCACTTATCTACATGTAAGCAATACATGCATACACATAAAATAAAAAGAAAAAAAAAAAAAAGAAAACCAACTCCCTCTCTGTTTAGAACTGCACTGAAGTCTCTAATTCCAAATCTGGGGACTGTAGTCAGCTGTAGCTTAATAAATTTGGCTGATTTGGAACTTTTTGAGTCTAAGTGGTCTTTTCCCGGTGATCTTGAGCTCCATAACATTTGGGGGCTCGTCTGGGATCCTGGGGGGACCCTCAGATTCAGGATTACTGCTCCAAGACGGGGGGCGGGGAGCCCAACTGTGGGCTAGGAGCCCAAGACCACAACCACCAAATTAAAGGTCACCAATCCGGGATAGGCCCAACACAGGGGAAAGACACAATACGGAATCAGGGGAGAGTCCGACTATGGACTCAGGGGCCTACTGAAGCCTGCAGGAGCCCAAGATTGTGGCTGCTGCAAATTTAAAGAAAGAAATTGAACCATCAGCTGACACGTGCTTAGGATGGGACCAATTGGGGAGTTGTCCTGGGGTCCGGACATCTGGGGAGAGCTAGGGGATGGACATGATCATTAACCCAGTCTCCAGGGACAGCAGAAGACATCCTCCTGTCCCCATTAGGATTTTGGTGTATGAGTGAACGTATGAGTGGGGGTGGCCACTGCATGTCTGTGTCCATGCCTGTTTGGTCTCCGCTGTTTGCTTGGGTGTTTTGTTCTTTTGTGTTCCTTGTCTTTGTCTAGTGGATCTGTGTTTTCTGGTGGGCCTGTAAGATCTGTTGCAGGTGTGGGAACCTGACCAAGTACAGCCAAGACCCCTTTGGGTTATATGCTGCACCACTTTCAGGAGTTCTGTGACGCACACTATGGAGTCAAGATGTCACCCTCCAAGGTGACATCTGCACCTTTTGTGAACTAGAATGGTTCTCCTTTGCTGTAGAATGACCAGTCACAGGGTTTTTTACCTCAAGTCTCCCAGAGAGTCTGGCAAGTGGTTATAGAGTATCCTGGTCACCCTGACCAGTTCTCCTACATTGACTGCTGGTTCTCACTCCTGCTTCAACCCCCTCCCTCGTTTAAGTGCTGCTCCCTTAAGCAAGGGTCCTCCATTCTAGTCTTCTGAATAAGAAGCCTGAACCTTCAGTTTTAACCCCTGAGGAAGAGGATGATATTCCTTTGCCCTACCAGCTGCATACCCAGCCAGTTCAAGACCTAACTGTATCTGGCAGATCCTCTGCTCCAGCAGCCCCAGTTGCTAGAATCTACCCTGCCCTCCCTTTACCACCACACACGAAGCAGAATAGATTATGCACTGCTTCAGCTGAGCCAGGCACCTGCTCCTACTGGAGCCAGGCACCTCCCTTAGAGAAGCACCTCTGAGTGGACTCCCAACCCAGGAAGGGGCCACCAGACACCACCCCCCTCATGGTTTATTCTCTTTTCCACTAGTGATTTGTATAACTGGAAAACTCAGAACCCCCAATTCTCTGAGAAGCCCCAGGCTCTTATCAGCTTACCAGAAACTGTCTTCTTTACTCACTAACCCATGTGGGCTGATCGCAGACAACTCTTAGTCACCTTCTTCATGGCTGAGGAGAGAGATTGAATCCTAGCGGAAGCGTGTAAAGCTGTAGCAGGCCCTGAGGCACAAGGGGGGGATACTGATGCAAGATTCAAGAAAAGTCTGCCCTAGACCCTCCTGGATTGGGACCCCAACACTGACCAAGGTAAGGGGGGCATGAGAGACCTATAGCTAGGCCCTACTGACCAGAATGAGAACAGCAACCAGAAAGCCACTGAACCTCTCAAATGTATCTTCTCTCCACGTTGGCGAAGCTCTCTGCTTCTCCGCTGCTTCTCCGCTGTGGATCCCTCTGCTACCGGGGCTGGTCCAGTCGAGTGCCACCCTTATTTCACCTGTGCACTCTCTCTCTAGATTCGGGACCCGTCAGCTGCTGGGTCACGAGGAGAGGTGTGGAGCAGCTAAAGCTAGGTGTCCATGAGTTGGCTTATGAAGAGACAGCTCTCTCCAGGAAGGCTGGATCGTAGGCAATGAGACACAGGACTCAGCTCAGTCCGTGTTACAGCTCTTTATTAAGTGACTCTGCTTGGCTCCAAGTCTCAGTGCTCCAGCTCCAGTTCTAGCTCCAGCTTCAGCTTCAGTTATTGAGGGGAAACCAGGAAACTTTATACCGTGGGAGTAGTGGTAAAAGGCTTTAGCTGATAGGTACTTTGTGGGATGCCCTTATTTACATATGGAAGTGGGCTCCTGCCAAGCTGCTAGGCTGCCTGAAAAATCACACAGGAAAGCATGGCATTTCCAGAGCCAGAGGCCATGTTTCTGTGGTGGCTACTTCAAAAGACGAGTCAGGAAGATGCCAGGAAGGCACTCTGCTGATAAAGGAGTCTCTGCATTTGAATCCGAGCCCGTGGGCTTTGCGGACATGGAGAAACTGCTACTTTACACAGCAGGAGTCCCCAACATCTCCTCCTCTTTGATTTAAATATGAAGAAGTGCCATCACCAGCCTTAAGGGCCAACTCATCTCATCTCGAGAGAATCTA
>NW_008353596.1:4065311-4065815 GCF_000622305.1 Nannospalax galili
CGGACATTTCTGGCTGGAACCCAGATAGGCTTTGGTTGATCCTGTGGGAAAACACAAGCAAATCCCCTCCCTGTGGTCAGCAATGGATCTGGTCTTTTCCAGAGTCCATCAAAGGGGTCCCTCCATCTAACCATGATGGGTGGTACTGGGTGTGTCTGGGCCCAGTGTCGGGTGATGGGGGGATCATCAGTCCCTCTATATACATTAAGTACATTAAGGGTAAACAAGGCTAATGTTAATTGAATATTGGGAGAATATATTGTTTGAGCCTGTCTTTTTAATTGGTCTTTTAAGGTTTTATGTGACCTTTCTACAATGGCTTGCCCCTGTGGGTTGTACGGGGTGCCAGTGTGATGGGTGGCATGGTGGAGGTTTTGGGCCTCTGTTACGCTGGCAGGGAAAGTTCCAGTGGTGGCTACTTAATCTGCTATGGCATTTCCTTCAGTAAGAGGTCCTGGGAGAGAGGAGTGGGACCTGATACGCTGGACAAATAATGGAGCCACC
>NW_008353596.1:4068760-4091159 GCF_000622305.1 Nannospalax galili
CTGGGGATAGGGTAACAGAGCTGACTAGAGAAATCTGCCTGACTCCAAAGCTTATGTGGAGATTTCTTAGAACTTTGGGGATTTTTCTAGCAGTGATAGAAAAGTGGGGTGAAGTGATGGTTCCCAAGAAAACGTTCCTAAGATCAAGATCTTAGGGGATTTTGCTTGGATCCCAGCACAAGCCTTCCCGCAAATTTAAGAGGCGGGCGGCCGTCCTAATGACTCTTAAGTGGCCGTTGCGCCACCAGATTTTTTATATTAGAAAGATATATAGATAGAGGTCTTTTGTCTACACCTGTACAGGCAATCGGAGGTTGTTAGGGGGCAGAGGGGCCTTCGGTTAACGTCAGGGAGTGGCCCTGACCAGAAAACCTCAGTTGCTTCCTCTGTCTCTAACGTTCTCATGCGAAGACTTCAGACCGGAAACAAAAGGAGGAAATTAGAAGAGATTTTTATTGCCCTCCTGGTGGGTAGGGATACTCACGAATCTTGCATTTCAGTGGGCACCAGCTCCTAGCTGGCACAAGTTTCAGAGGCTCTCACGTTGGGCACCAGATATGGGGTGCGCGGGGATCTCGGGGCACCAGCTACTAGCATGGCGCCAGTCCCCTGCGCGCACCCTGGAGCGGCAGTGGGTCTGGTCACGCACCGCGTCGCTGTCCGCCGCTGGGGTGCTGAGGGTCTCGCGCACCGCGTTGTTGGCTTCTCTCCGCATTGGCGAAGCTCTCTGCTTCTCCGCTGCTTCTCCGCTGTGGATCCCTCTGCTACCGGGGCTGGCCCGGTCGAGTGCCGCCCTAATTTCACCCGTGCACTCTCTCTCTAGATTCGGGACCCATCAGCTGCTGGGTCATGAGGAGAGGTGCGGAGCGACTAAAGCTAGGTTTCCGTGAGTCGGCTTACGAAGAGACAGCTCTCTCCGGAAAGGCTGGATCGTAGGCTTTGAGACACAGAACTCAGCTTAGTCCGTGTTACAGCTCTTTATTCAGTGACTCTGCTTGGCTCCAAGTCCCGGTGATCCAGCTCCAATTATTGAGGGGAAACCAGGATATTTATACCATGGGGGTGGTAGTAAAAACCTTAACTGATAGGTACTTTTAGGATGCCTCATTTACATATGGAAGTGGGCTCCTGCCAGGCTGCCAGACTGCCTGAAAAATACAGAAAAAGCTGCCAGTTCCTGAGGCGGAGGCCATGTTTCTGTGATGGCTGCTTCAAAAGAGGAGTCAGGAAGATGCCGGGAAGGCACTCTGCTGAAAAAGGAGTCTCTGCATTTGAATCCGAGCCCGTGGGCTTTCCGGACATGGAGAAACTGCTACTTTACACAGCAGGAGTCCCCAACACAAAATGGTCTTGCAAAATTGTAGGGGGTTAGATCTGTTGTTTCTGAAAGGAGGAGGCCTTTGTATGGCCCTGGGTAAAAACAATGCTGCTTTTATACAAACAACTCAGGAGTTATAAGAGAAACTTTAGCCCTGATTGAACAAAATTTAGATCACAGAGCTAAAGAGCAGGCCGAGGTCTCCAACTGATATGAGTCCCTTTTCTCCTGGTCCCCATGGCTCACCACCCTCTTAACTGCAATAGTGGCCCCCTCCTTCTGTTACTTCTTGGTGTCACCATAGGCCCTTACATCCTCAACTGGTTAGTTACATATCTAAAAAGGAGGATCAATGTAGTCAAGATACTGGCCCTACAGATTTAATATCAACCCATAGCCCAGCATGAATCAATGATTTGATCCTTATGAACCAAAGCCAGTGGGGAATGTGACAGTGTGAGCAACACCATTTTGTTCCCTCTCCTCCATTTCTTCTGAGCCAGGCAGGCTTGACCCAAGACTGAACCTAGCTCCAGTGAGTCCCAATCCCTCCCACTTAGGGACCTGATGCCCAGAAATAGATAAACACAGATCGTGATGTGGCCACTCAGATGCTGTAACTGTTTATTATCTTGTGTCCCTGCTTACTTACTCAAGAAGAAACTGAGATAATGTCCTGTTTATCTAAACAATGCAATGAAACCATGACCACCAAAGCCCCTCTGCCCCTTGCCCTTAGATTGTGTAACTGTCATGGGATGATTAACCATTGCTTGTTCTAGCTTCTGTAAACTTGCTTATTGCCATGCCCCAAAGGAAGTGATACCTCAAACTCCTTGTAGCTGCAGCACAAAAGTGAAGCAATGTGACACAATTGTGGTTTCTGCCTTTAAAAACTCCCTCTCTGCTTAGAATTTACTACAGTCTCTAATTCCTAACCTGTTCAGATGCAATTTAATAAATTCGGCTGATTCCCAAAACTTTTTGAGTCTGAGTGGTCTTTTCCCAGTGATCTTGAACTTCATAACAAAAGGATGGAAAAAAGTACTCCAGCAAATTGGACTAGGGACAAGCAGATGGTGTTATTCCAATATCTGACAAAAAGAGACTTCAACCCCAAATCTGAAGAGTTAAAAAGATCACATGATACTGATTAAAAGAACAATCCACCAAGAAAACAATATAATTATAAAAATATGCGCCAAACACAGGTGTATTCAAATTCATGAAACAGCTGGGCATGGTGGTACACACCTTTAATCTCAGCACTCAAGAGACAGAGGCAGGCAAATCAAGGTCAGCCTGGTCTCATGAGTTCCAGGCCAGCTGGAATGACAGGAAGACCCTGGCTCAGAAAAAATAAAGAACCAAACAAAAACCAATTTTATTAAATAAATACTACTAGAGGTGAAGTCACAGATTGACCCCAACCCAGTAATAGTGGGTGACTTCAATACCCCACTCACCAATAGACAGGTCATACTGACAAAAAATACACAGAGAAACATTGGAGTTAAATGACATGGTAAGTCAAATGGACTTAACACACCTGTACAACATTCCATCCATATGTTCTTCTCAGCAGCACATAGAACTTTCTCCAAAGTGGATCACATATCAGGAAAACAAAGCCAGTTTCAACAAGTGTAGGAAAACAGAAATAACATCTTTTATTCTATCTGATCACAATGTAATAAAGATAGAAGTCAACAGCAAGAGAAACCATAGAAAGTACATAAACTCATGGAGATTAAATAACATGCATTGAATGATGAATTGGTCATTGAAGACATCAAGAAGGAAATTTTTTAAAATTCTGACAATCAGGGCTGGAGAGATGGCTTAGGGGTTAAGAGTATGTACTGTTCTTCCAGAGACCAGAGTTCAATTCCCAGCACCCACACTAGGCGACTCACAAGTGCCTGTAACTCCAGTTCCAGGGGATCTTCTGGCCTCCATGGGCACCTGAACTCATATGGCATCAATACAGACATACACATAGATAAAAATAAATCTTACAAACAATTAAAGTATTTTTTTTAATTCTTAGAATCAGAGGCTGATAAGATGGCTCATACTGTAAAGGCGCTTGCAGCCAGGCATGATGAAGTCAATTCCCAGAGCATACATGGCAAAAAAAAACAAAAAACAAAAAACAAAAAACTAACTCCCCCAAGTTCTTCTCTGACCTCCACATGGTAGGTGCATGCCCACACATAAATAAATGTAATAAAATTTTCTATAAGCAGATGAAAAAGAAAACACAACATACCAAAACCTTTGGAATTCAAAGGAAGCACTCCTACAAAGGGATGTTTATAACTACAAGTGTCTACATTAAAAAAAAAAAAAAAAAAAAAAAAAAAAAAAAACAGAGAACACAGCAAGCACAGCAGGGCAGAGTTTGCCTTGGCTATTCACAGCCCACAAAATGAGTTAAGAAACTACACATACAAGGGGAGCTAAGAGTTCACCAGAGAAGATGATAAAACCCACATGGAATAAAGTCTGGACCAGGGCCAGGGAGACAAAGCAGAGGATCTGCCAAAGAGACAAAAACAATATTCAGGTCAGTGATCTTTTATCTCCACCCAGAACTCCTGCCACCCCTGTCCCCACCCCCACAGCCATTCTCTAGACAGTACATCATCATGGCAGACCAACATTGTCCCATACTGTTAAATCCCTTTCTTCCGCCACTCTCCTCTCTCTCCTTTTCTCTCTCTCTGCCTCCTGGTGCCCACAGCACCATTTAGAGCTTGAGCTCAGCTCCCACAGCTTATTCCCCTTTCCCCATTGGTGTGCTGGTGGTAGCCCTGTCAGCCATCACGGAGAACCCCTTTTGTAAAATATCAACAGACACTGCTTTCGTAGATTTCCTGGTAGAGGTTTTCAGCATACATAAGTCCCATGCAAACTCAGGCAGACAAAAACCCAACATAGAACTGAGGAAATGAATATTGGCAACTGATTACTGCTAGGTGAGGAAGAACTGATCTTCCTAAAATGAGGGACTCTAGATGGGCTGACTAGACCTCAGTGGATGTACTTGAACTGGGGAATGTCTGGGGACACTAACTTGCCATAAATGACAGAGTATATGGGTTCCAGTGGTGGTGGGGATATGGGAGGGTGCCGGTGGGGACAGGAATATAAAGATGATTAAGATTGTTTGAGATATTCTGCATGAACTACACAAAAATTCAATAAAAACAAAAATTTTTTAAAGTTTTTTTCCACTTTGCCTGGTTTAAAACACAGCTATGGTGGGAGCTACACTGGTTGCAGTTACAGCAAGTCAGTCTGATGGTAGAAAAAGTTTGAAGGTCTGATGATAAAAGAGGTTTATTGGGGCTTTGATCAAGTTGATTCTGGGACTAGAGAAACAGTGTATGGACTGATAAAATATTCCTGTTCCCTTTGTTTCTCCAGGACCATGGTCCACTACCATTGCTTGCCAGGCTAAGGTACAACTGGAACCCTTTGGCAACAAAGGCTTCTTCTATCTTCCTCAAGGCTCTCAACTTCATGTGGCTGACATTCCAAACTGGCCAATGTCAAGTCATCACAATGTAATTCTCCACACAGCCAACCACGAGGACCTGGTTGGTTCCTTCCTCTCATCTCCTTGGTTTGGCTCTTTTCCTCAGATAGGTTTTCCTTTCATGGTTTGCTCCCCACCCCAAATGATGTGTTCTCCAAACAGCGTCTGTCTACACGACTGGCCTGCCATCCTCTCAGCCAAGCATCTTCTTGGTTTCCCTTCCCTACACCTCTCCTTGGCCTTCCGCTAGGGCAGAGAGATCTTTCTTGGGCTCCTGCCTTCTCCTAACTGCTAGCTTCTCTCACCTAACTTCCCTCCTCACCTCTACTCCCCATTCCCAAGCTGCACTGTAATGACTCCTCAACCTCCTATCCTATACCCAGGCTCCCACAGCGGTCCGACCCAGTTACCGGCCCCCCCACCCCAACGCCCCCAAAAGTCCACAACGGAAGTCTAGTTCCGTATAACACCCGCTCCCCCGGTGGTGTTGCCCTCAGCTCCTTCCCACCACCCACTGCTGCCCAGTGGGCCGCCCAGACTCTTGTGCTGAGGTCACCTGACAAGGGGGCACGATGGTGTTTGCCGGCGGCCAGCAGGCGCGGGATCGCAGGGGCCTGGTCTATGTGACCCGCTTCGCCTCGCACCCGGCAGGCGTGTGGCAGTTGAGCGGCCGGGCTCCGGGCGGTGGAGGCCCAGGGCTCGCGGCCCACGCTGTCCAGGAGCAGCGGAAGGAGGCGGCGAAGACCGGGGCCCCAGGCGAGCTGCGCACTAGCGCCCAGTCCAGGGACCCCGCGGCTGCCGCCTCTGCCGCCTTCCACCAGCGGAAGCTTGGAGAGCAGAGCCGCCAGGAGCTGGCAGAGGGAGCAGGTGGCGTGGCGGACGGGCGGATGGGCCTTGTCAGCTGCTCTGTGAACTGGTCTGCGGCCTGGCTGTCCAGGCCGCCATCTTGCGCGCACTGCGCTGGTGTCAGGCAGCCTTCCTGTTAGTCAGCCTTCTTGTCAGGCAGCCAGTCTTCCTGTCGACCAGTCGGCTTCCTTGTCAGCATTCCTGTCAGTCAGTCAGTCAGCTTTCCTGCCAGTCAGCTTTCCTGTCAGCCAGTCAACCTGCCTATTAGCCAGTCAGCCTTCATGTCAGTCCTTCATGTTAGTCTTCCTGACAGCCTCCTTGTCAGCCTTTCTCACACCCTGTCAGCCTTCATGTCAACCCACCAGCCCTTATGTACGTAGTCAGTATTCCAGCCATTAGCCAGCCAGGCTCAGCCCTCCTGACTTGCCAGGCTGTGTTGGAGCCATAAGCTAGGGGATGCTCTTTAATTCGCTTCACTGGTTGGGGGTGGTCTGCAAAAGGGCAGAAGTGGAAAAGCAGGACATTTATGATAACCCAGAGACCCCAGAGAAGTTATTAGATGGAGCAACTTCCATCTGTGGAGTGGGGAGGGAGAAGTGTGAGCATGCTTGTTGGTTATTCTCATTGAGATTCATTATAATTGCTAATTACATATAAAGTAGAACTGACATCTTGGAAGATGTTGAATCATCCTATTAAAACATGCAAGATTTATTTCCATTCATTCCACCTACTTTTGGAACTTTCAGGAATGTTTTTTATCTTGATAAATTTATTCCTCAGTATTTAATCTTTTTTCTGTTGTAAATGAAATTTCTTTCTACATAATGCTCTTGAAATTTTTATCTACATGAAGCCTATTATTTTGAAAGTCATCTTTATAGAGGATTAGTTTACATATGTTCTGAGGTCTTTTGACAAAATTACATCTTACAAGCAAGGTATATATATATAGAAAGAACATTTCTATCATTTCAAGCAGCTCATCTGTGACTACATACTCAAGCCTTCCACCTACACTTTTAAAAGAAACTTTATTGCAGTGTCATTAACATATACAATTCACCCATTTGTGGTACACAATTCAGTGATATTTACATATCCACAGAATTGTGCAACCATCATTACAAGCAATTTTAGAATACATGTTATAGGCTAGAGAGATGGCTTAGCAGTTAACAGCACTGGCTGTTCTTGCAGAAGACCCTGGTTTGGTTCCCAGCACCCACATGATAACTAACAAGCATTCATAACTCCAGTTCCAGGGGACTCCAATGCCCTCTTCTGGCCTCTATGGGCATTGCATGACATAGGTGCACTTACATACATGCAGGCAATACACTCATATAATTAAAAATAGTAAAAATAGGGGCTCGAGAGATGGTTCAGTGGTTAAGAACGCTAGTTGTTCTTGCAGAAGACCCGGGTTTGAATACCAGCACCCACTTGGCAGCTAACAACTGTCAGTACTCCAGTTCCAGGAGATCCAATGGCCTCTTCTGTCCTCTGCAGGTATTACACAACACAGGTGCACTTACCTACATGCAGGCGATACACTCATACACATACAATAAAAATAAAATAATTTTTTAAAAAAAGAATACACATTACCCCACAAAGAACTGTACCCATTAGCAGACATCTTGTCCCCTCACCCACCACTATTTACCCCCTAATCTCAACCCTAAACAAGTATTAATCTATGTTGTCTCCATAGATTTACTTAATTTTAGACGTAATCTAATGGAATATGTGTGCTTTTGTAACTGACTTTCCTTAGGCTTGTTGAGTTTTGTATGTTAATTTTAGATCATATTAATTCACTAAACTCTTTTATTATTATAGTTAGTTTTATCATTGATAATTGATTCTCATGATTTTCAGATATAGATGCATAATATATATATATATTTCTCAGGTATGTTGTTTATAAATAGAGATGATTTTATTTCTTTTATTCATTTCTATGTCTACCATATATTTATTTTGTCTAATTACACTTGCAAATATCTCTAACACAAGATTGTGAAAATAATGAACATCTTGCCTTGATCTTGTGTTTAAAAGACATGCCTCTGCTGTTTCCCCATTAGATAAGGCACTGGTTTTAGGACTAAGGATGTATATATTTAAACTATCAAAACTATACCTCAATTTCATTATCTTCAATATTTTTTATTTATTATCAATGGGCTTTGAATTTTGTCAAAGGCCTGCTCTATGGAGGTAAAAATGCTTTTTCTTAGATTTAGTAATGTGTACCTTGATATAAATAAGTTTCCAAATATTGAACCAGACTTTCAGTGTTTTATTTTCTTAACACAGTGCTGGGTTCTGATAATAGTTTCCTTAGAATTTTTCATTGATATTCACAAGATATGGTGATTCATCTGTAGTTTTTCTTCTTGTATTCTTTACCTGGTTAAGACATCAGAGTTACACTGACTTAATTAGGCACTTTTTCTTCCTTTTCTATGCTCTAGAATACTTTATAGAATATTAGGACTATGTATTCTTGGAAGACTTCGTAAAATTCTTCTGTGAAATCACCTAAGCCTCAGATTTTGGGGGGGAATAAGTTTTTAATAATTTTCCTTATGTCTTTTATGAAAATTGATCTGTTTAAGTTTTCTAACTCTTAAGGGGTCAATTTTAGGAGTCTGTATTTCCTTAAGCAATTACATATTTTATCTAAGTTTCCAAATGTTTTTCCATTAAGGTCTACAAAGTAATGTTTTTAATTTAAAAAAATTCTCATGGTTTATTGGTCGTTCCCCCTTATTTCCTTCTCTAGTTTCTGTATGTATGTACGCAGGCATGTACTTTCTTCCTTTATATTGATGAAGTTGGTATTTTGTTTTTTAAACAATTTATTTATTTTTATTTTATGTATATGAGTGTATTGCTTGTATGTACATAGGTGCACCTGTGTCATGCAACACCCATGGAGGTCAGAAGAGGGCATTGGATCCGCTGGAACTGGAATTAGAATGGCTAGCCACCATGTGGGTGCTAGGAATCGAACCTGGGTCCTCTGCAAGAGCAGTCAGTGCTCTTAACCACTGAGTCATCTCTCCAGTCCCAATATTTTGTGTTTTTTTAAAAAAACAAAATTATGTCAGGTGTGGTGGCGCACACCTTTAATCCCAGCACTCGGGAGGCAGGCAGATCTCTGTGAGTTCAAGGCCAGCCTGGTCTCCATAGCGAATCCAGGCCAGCTGGAGCTACAGGGAGACCCTGTCTCAAAAAGACCAAAAAAATATATTTTTTTTTATTTAGACATTTTATTTTTCTAGTTTCTTCCTCATTAATACCAACTTCTTAGCCTTATTTCCTTTCCTGTGTTTTCTTTCGGTGTACTTTGTTGTTTAATTGAATTTTTGTGTATTTTATACAAAACATCTTCATCATCTTCATATCCCCCATCTACACTCTCCAATAGCGTCCCCCCTCCCCCCTGACATACACACCAGATTTTATGCATTCTGTTATTTATATTAAGGCCTATGGAGTCAAGTTATTGCACCCAGATGTCCCTCAGTACAAGTTCATCCACTGGGGTCTAGTCAGCCTATCTAGAGTCACTCTTAAAGAAGATCTTCTGTCTCTCACCCAGAAGTAATCAGCTGCTAATAGTTCTGTGGCTAGGGTTGGGGCCTACTGCCCATTTCCCCAGTTTTATGCTGGGTTTTTGTCTGCTTGAATTTGCATGGGTCTTGTGCATGCTGTCACCTTTGCTGTAAGTTCATATGAACAAGGTCCCAGGAGCCTGTAAGACTGTTTCCATGTGGTTATGCACTTCCTCTCCTGGCTCTTACAATCTTTCTGCCCGCTCTCCCACAATGGTCCCTGAGCCCTGGATGGATGAAGTTTAATATAAGAGTCCACCCACACTCTGTAGACTCTCATTCTCTACGCTTTGGCTATTTGTTGCCTTCTGTGTTCATTGCTTTCTGTTGTATAAGTGAACTTCATTGATGAGAGTTGAGAGATGCATTAGTATTCTATTCCTTGTTCCACTCTGTTCCATGAGCCTTAGGTGTAGAGGTTCCATTGTAGATGTGTCACTTAGGGTTGGGCATCTCTCAGACACTTATTTTCTGTGTGTGATCAGTTGTGTAATAGTTTCCATCTGTTGCAAAAGAACCTTCTTTGATGAGTGGTGACAGGCATACTTGTCTGGAATTCTTCTCTTTCCTCTATGTCTATGATACATAAATTTGGTCTTTTAATTCCTGCATATTCCATTCCTGTTTTTAAAAAAACTTTCATGGGGGCTGGAGAGGTGGCTCAGCAGTTAAGGGGGCTGGAGAGATGGCTCAGCGGTTAAGAGCACTGACTGCTCTTGCAGAGGACCGGGGTTTGATTCCCAGCACCCACGTGGCGGCTATGAACCATCCTTAACTCCAGTTCCAGGGAAATCTGAAGCCCTCTTCTGATCTCTGGGGCATTGAGCAATATGGGTGCACTCACATACATGCAGGCAATACACTCATACATGTAAAATAAAAATAATAAAATATTTTTAAAAATTTCATATTCTTTGTTTGAGCAATCCAATTCTTCAACTTTGTTGTCCAATTTTGATACTCTGTTTTCTATTTCATTCACTCTATTGGTGAGGTTTCTCCTGTCATTTTAAATTGACTTATTAAGTTTTTCACTTCCTTCTTTCGTTGAGTTGAAGTTTGATTCTGTTTGTATTATTGATTTACCTTGGTTGCTTTCTGATTGAGTGTGAAAAGCTGGTTGGTCTAGGCTTCAGACTCTCTCTTTTGATTTTATATTGGTGGGACCAGATGGCTCCAGTCAGGCTACTCCCAAGCTCTCCAGGAGGGCAAAGCAGCTTGCTAGTTAGGAGCACTTCAGAAGTCTCTGATGGATAGTCCCATGATTCAAGGAGGGAAGATGGGACCAGATGAATGTGCTGGTCCCTATTAGTCAGCAGAGAAGCATAAGCCCTGGAGCAATGGACTCCAGGTGGTCCCAAAGTCAGGCACCCTCAGGCAGTCTGGAAAGTTCTGGGCCCCTACTAGCCAGCAGGGAAGCCCATCCTGGAGCAGTGGGAAGAACTGAAGAGGGCCCCAAAGCAGGAAGATGGACTCCACCAAGGAGGCCAAGTCAGGTGCCTTCAGGCAGTCTTAAAAGGTCTACTAGCTAGCAGAAAGGCCTGATCTAATTTTGTAGAACAAACTTTTATTTAAAAAAATAGGGCATTTAAAAATAATTTTTAAATACATATACTTAAATTTTCTCTTATAGATATATATTGTATGTTGAACATCTTCCCCACACTTCCTCCAGTCCTTATTCTCCCTTCTCTCAACCTTCCATTAACCCTTGTGCCCCCTAGATGATTTCACTTCTACTTTTATTTAATCTATACATGCATGATTCTGTGTGATTATAAAATCTAGGAACCACATATGAGAGAAAACATAATTGTCTTCTGAAACTGGCTTAATTTGCTTACTATGATTGTGTTCAGTTGCACCATTTTCCTGCAGACAACATAATTTCATTCTTCTTCATGACTAAAGAATTCCACTTACAAACATGCATTTGTATACAATAAATAAACAGAAAAGACATCAAGATAAAAACATTTATTTTATTGATCGTGTGTGTGTGGGGGGGGTGTGTACAGGGTATATGTGGAGATGAGAGGACAACTTGTGGGACCTGGGTCTCTTCTTCTACCATGTGAGTCCCAGGGATCAAACTCTGGTCATCAGGCTTGGTGGCAAGAGCCTTTACCTGCTCAGTCACCTTGTGAGCCTCTGTTGTTTTCTTAATGACTATCATTCTGACTGGGTTAAGATATAATCTCAATGTGGTTTTGACTGACATTTCTCTGAGACTCGTGAAGGTGAACAATTTTTCATATGTTTATTGGTGATTTGTATTTCCTCTTAACAATTTATTCATTTCATTAGTTCATTTATTGATTGGGTGTTTGTTTTCTTGTTGCTCAATTTTTTTGACTCTTTATATTAATCCTGTCAGATGTAAACTGGCAAAGATTATCTCTCATTCTATAGGATGCTCTTTACTCAATTAACTGCTTCCTTTGCTGTATAGGTTTTTAATTTCATGAGCTCTCATGTTAATTATTGGCTTTCTTACCTTGGCAACACAATAGAGGTGCTATTCAGAAAATCCTTTCACGTGTGTGTGTGTGTGTGTGTGTGTGTGTGTGTTTTCTCTACCAGTTTCAGAGTTTCAGATCTTTGATCCACTTGGAGCTGACTTTGTGCAGGATGAGAAATAAAGATCTAGTTTCATTCTTCTACATGTGACTGTCCAGATTTTCTAGTACCATTTGTTGAAGAGCCTGCCTTTACTCTAATGTGCATTTTTGATGTCTTTGTCAAAACTAAGGTAAGTATAGCTGTGTTGGTCTATAGCTGACCCTTCTATTCTTTTCCATTGTTCCATATGTTTGTTTTTGTGCTAGTACCATGCTGCTTTTATTATTCTGACTCATACTTGAAAGTAGGTATGATGATAGCTTTGGCATTACTTTTTGTGTACAGGATTACTTTGACTATCATGGATCTTTTGTGCTTCCAAATGAATTTTAAAATTGTTCTTTCTTCTATTTCTGTGAAGAACAGCATTGAGATTTTGATGGGTGTTGCATTGAATCTGTATGAAAGGTTTCCCTTACTTTTTATAAAAGCAGTAAGTACTTAGTATAGTCGATGTATGTTAACCCCTTTTAGTACATTCATATATTCAAATAGTTTTTCCATTGTCATTTTTTAAAAGTTCTGTAATTTCAGTGTTTTTACTCTTTTCATACTGAAGGTACTTAATACATTTTAAAGGTTTTGATTTTGTTAGTAGTGTCTATTATTACATTATTATTTATGTCTCTACTGTCTTGAAGGTAACTAGTGTTTTCTTTGTGACTTAATTTATGATCCCACACACACACACCCTGTTCCTTCCAGAAACTATGCCACTGAAGACTCTTCCTTTTGAATCCTGATTTCCCCTTTCAGCTAGGCATCCCATTAAACTGCATGCTTGGTAGACTGTGTAATATTTGGTCCTTTAAATCACACACTTAAATATCTTCCCTGCAGTTTGTGCTCTTATCTACCTAGCTATTGATTTATTTATGTATTATTCATCCATTTAATAACATTTAGCATCTGCTACACTGGGAACGTTAGGTCAGATGCTAATGACAAGATGGATCAGATGAATGCTCTATACTCAAAGGACTTACATGTGAATAATGGGCATGTAAGACAGCAGTTGTGAATGCTATAAGAGAGGCCTGAAGGGCTAAAGAGATGGCTCAGCAGTTAAGAGCACTGACTGCTCTTGTAGAGGACCTGGGTTTGGTTCCCAGCACCCACATGATGGTTAACAACAGTCCCTAGCTCCAGTTTCAGTGGATCTGATGCCCTCTTCTGACCTCTGTGGGTACTGCATGACACAGGTGCACTTACATACATGCAGGCAATATACTCATACACATAAAATAATAAATAAAATATAAAAAAGAAAAGCCTGAGAAGGGCTTTGATAACCAAGTTCAGGGAAAGAAAGAAACATAGAGGTAGGAAATCAAGAGAACACAAATAGAGAAATTTCTGATGGGACAGTAGAAATTATCAAGAGCATTGCCTCTGAAAACAGAAAGCAATCATGGCTCTGTTTATTGGAAGTATAATCTTGCTAGTAGTCAACTACTCTGATTCTCAGTTTTATTACTTATAAAGTGGGGGCAATAATTTCTGTCTAAAGTGGTTGCTGTGAAGATTAAATGAAGCAATGCATGTTTGGCATAGAATGAGCCAAAATGTTGGCACGTGAGCACAGATGACTTGAAGGAAAGAGAATGACTAGCAAAATGTACTGAATGTTTGCTGGATGAAAGAAAAATAACTTTGGATTAGATTCCAGAGTACTTTTTAATTTCTATGATCCTTAAAGAGTTTTGATTAGTGGAGTGATGTTATCTAAGATAGGTCTGATTGTGAAAGATAAACTTGTAAGCCATCTCAGACTGCACTGTGTTTAGAGATCTGAGATGCAGGCCAATTAGACACGTCTAACTTTTCAAGCAAGACTAATACATCAGGCTGGCTTCCTGTTCTCACAGTGCTTGGGAGAGATGTTCATGTTATAAACAAAGATGATGGATATTACTGTGGGAGGTATCAAATGAGTACTTTGGAAGTGGTAAGTAATATGGTGATAACAGAGTCAAGGAAAGCTTCCTGGTAGGGAAATCTAAAGATTTCCACATGGGGCTGAGATAATTGCAGGTGGGGAAAAGTGTGTGAGCAAGTAGATGAGTACGGATCAATGATGGCCAGTGATTAGGGAACAACTAGAGGCTTAGTTTGACTGGGTCAGAGTATGTGAAATGAATACCAGAGAAAGATTTGATACAGAAACTGGGACAAAGCAGTGGTATACTATACACTGATATGCAGCCACAGTACAAAATTAAATGAAATAAATATTTTCCTTTTATGCATCTGTTGTACTTCTTGACATATTTTAGATTAAAATACATGGTTCTGATCTTAGCTTTAAGGAGTACAGGGAGAGATTAGGTGACACAACTAGGAAAATAATTTAGGACTGATACAAATATACTATTCTAAAAACTGTAGGTATTTGAAAGGGACAATAAATACAGGCACATTGTTATTAGTGGTCCCAGGTGAGCTAATGCTCTGAACTTCTGGGTGCCCTTCAGTTTAGTCTGCAAGTTTTATATGTCATCTTTTAGCAACTATTTCATTGGTAGGTTTAAAGTATAATTTCCTGTAATTTGCAACTTCCAAGTTACTTACTTTACAACTTATGTCACAAGATAGCCATAAGACAATTTCAGAAAATTCTTTTCATAATTAAGCAGTTAAAAATTGACTACAGAGCCAGATGTGGTGGCGCATGCCTTTAGTCCCAGCACTTGGGAGGCAGAGGCAGGCAGATCTCTGTGAGTTCCAGGCCAGCCTGGTCTACATAGTGAGTTTCAGGCCAGCTGGGACTACAGGGAGACCCTCAAAAAGACAAAAAAAAAAAAAAAAAAAAAAAAAAAAAAAAAAAAAAAGCTGACTACAAAGGCAGGTTTACTGGCAGCTAGTTAAGCATTCTTACACATAATCTAGTAAACAGGACAATTGCAAACAGGGGTCCTTTCAGAAAACTGTGGTATTCCTGACTTCTCCATTGTTAGTTCTATTAGCTATGGTTAAGCACTTACTAAGTAAAGCAGTACATGGCAGCTACTATATCCTAAGAGAGAGAAATATAAAATCAAGTAAGAAAACTTGGGTACACAAATCATATGGTGAACAGCATTACATGCACAGATATGTTTTTCCTCTTCAATGTGAAGAACAGTTTCTCAAACTTGAGTTTTTTTATGCCAGGTCTGCATGTAATTTGTTTTTAAAATTTTATTATTTTATGTATGTGAGTATATTGCCTACATGTAGGTAGGTATACTCATGTCATGCCATGCCCACAGAGGTCAGAAGAGGACATTGGACCTCTTGGAACTGGAGTTATGGTCAGTTGCTAACTGCCATGTGGATGTTGGGAATTGAAACCAGATCCTCTGCAAGAGCAACCAGTGCTCTTAATCACTGAGCCATCTCTCCAGTTCCATCTGCATGTAATTTGTACTAGTTTACTTAATATATTTATATGAGGCATGCGCGCTCTCTCTGGGCGCACTCCCCTGAATGGCACTCCCCCGCCACACCTGGCTAGTTGCTGGCGGGTCTGGCCACAGGCTTCTCTGGCCGCAGCGGCAGGTGCTCTGCAGGCTTTTCCCGGCAGCTCGGGTCCCATGTCTCTGGAGCTTCTCTGGTGCAGAAGCGTTGTCCTGCCGAATCCTGTTCCTAATCCACCCATGTACTTCTCCTCAGGATGCGAGGTCCACTGGCCACTGAACCCCACAGGAGAAATACGGAGACAGTGAAAGCTAGAATGTCCATGAGTCGGTCACGAGGGAGTGCTGCCCCCCCCCCCGGAGAGATTGGGCTGCTGGTAGTGACACAAGACTCAAGACTGGCTTAGTCTGTGCTACAGCTTTATTCTCTGAGACCCAGATCTCTGTGTCCCAATTCTCTGCAGCCCAATTCTCTGCATCCCAAATCTCTGCAGCCCAAATCTCTGACCATTAAGAGAAGACTAAGGCGTTTATACCATGGGGGTAGTGGTAAAAGCTTTGGCTGTTAGATGCTTTGTGAGGCATTCTATTTACATATGGAAGTGGATTTCTGCCACACTGCTAGACTGTTGTCTGCCTGGAGAAATTACAGGAAGGCATGGTACCTTTCAGAGCCAAAGGCCATGTTTATGTTATGGCATTTGTGGCGGATACTTCAAAAGGAGAGACAGGAAAGATGCCAGGAAGACACCCTGCTTATGAAAGGAGCCCGCAGCACATGATCCCGAGCTGCATGAGCTGTCCGGTCGTGAAGGGGCTTCTACTTTGCATAACAGAGGTTTCCAACATATTTATTTAAATAAGGGGCCATTTCTCTCTTAACTAAATTTCATTAGAACACTATTTGCATAATGTTTTCCAAAAAGAGAAATTAGTTAAAAACTAATAAAGGTAAAACAACATTATCAAATTGTAGCTAAACTGATTGTCTGCTGAAAGTCATCTGTGGTCATAAAGGAAAATTAGCAAGTCTTAGAGGACTCTAAATAACAAAATGATCCCAAACTCGGACTTCCTCCTTGATTAGAAAACTGAAAAAGAATTGTAAAGGGAATGAGTTTCTCATAATGTGAGCTAAGTTCCTTAATCCTACACCTGTGCCCCACCCAGAATCAGTAATATGTGTCTCACAAATTAGGAAATGCCATTTTGGAATGTATGTAATTCTTATGATGTATCTAATATCCTCAAAATAGAAATTGTATCTCTAGTGAAGAAAATAGACTCCTCAAATAAGAAATGTGATAAGTTCTGTGGTAATAGCTAGGGGTGATTTGTGAGATCAGAGAATACTCTCTGGAAAACTAGCTAATGGGTAGAGGCAAGCCAGATATAGAGTGGTAGCAGGTCAGGAAGGAAGTTGGAGAGTGTTAAGGTGGCGGGGGGTGCTAAGGATAAAATGAAATGAATATAAAGGGTTTCATGTTTATTGTATAATTGTATACTTTTGTTTTTGGATGCATGTGCCCTTAGGTTTTGTTCTAACACTTAACCTTTGGGAAGGTAGCATGATTTAGCAAACAGAGTTCAGAAGCTTATTCACTCTGGAAGAACTTTCCCAACTTAGGACCAACTTATCTAGTTTTCGAATTTATGGTGGTAGTAGTAATATGCAATGGATATGCTCTTGTGACGCTGAGCAGTGGCAGGGAGCAAGAGCTCTCGGCCATATGATCACAGGGTTCAACTGCAGGTCCTGTACAGTATGCTATGTTATTATTGTTAACTGAAGAGCATTATTTTATGCTTTTGTAGCTATCAGTCTACAAAACATTCACCTGTGCATAAGCTAGTTAACACTTTATTATAAAATAGATTGAGTTAGATGACTGTGCCCAACTAAAGGCTGATGTAAGTGTTTTGAGCAAGTTCATGGTAGGATAGGCTAAGTTAGGATGTTTGGTAGGTTAATATTAAGTGCACATTTGCCTTAGTATGTTTTCAATTTATGATGGGTTTATCAGGACATAAACCCATCATAAGTCAAAGATTCATCTGTACCAATATGCACCCGAATAAAGAATAAGTAAAACACGATGGCCTTTGTCCTCCAGGAAATCAGAGCCTAGCAGAGGAAACATAAGCACATGATACAAAGTTGCTAAGTGCTGTGAAGGAGGAGTTCTGGGAGCTAGTGTCATATGTGTAGCTATGTGTCTCTGAGGAAAAAGGATAGGGAGGAGTGATGTGTGAGCTGAGTGTTGAAGAAGATGTAGACATTTGTTAGGCAGGTGTGTGTGTGTGCGTGTGTGTGTTTGTGTGTGTGTGTGTGTGTGTGTGTGAGAGAGAGAGAGAGAGAGAGGGAATATTAACCTTATAGAGAAGCGTGTACAAAAGCTAGGAATGGTAAGAAGGAAACATTGGAGGTACCATAACATGTCTTGAAGCATGATGTAGATCTGGAGCGAAAATGAGAAGAATGGCAACTGTAGGGACAGACACAGGGCATGTTTTCTGGCATTTGTTCTATTGTTGGCTCTTTTGGGCCTCACTTTACAAATCAGAAGAAAGAGATTGAACTAGATGGAGGTTTTCCTAGGCACTTACAAGGTGTTTATTTCTAGTTTGCTTTGTTGTTTTTTATCATATTATTAGCTAAATGGTAAAGTTGCATTTCCTAGTGATCAGAAGTATAGCAAGTATAAAAGTCCCCACAGAGAGCTTAAGAGACATTGCCATGGTCTCTATATTTGAGGATAGTAATTTGTAGAAACATGTACTGACCTTAATATTGTAATTTTAAAAATTAGGTTTAATCCAGAAGGATGCAGCTAAAAAGTTTGATTTCCCCATACCATTGCATGAAGCTTCCAAAATAATGAAGAAAAGGAAAAAGGTATGTTATTATGAAGGAAAATGAAATATTTGAATATTAAATCATTCTGTAAATATAACATGAAGGTATTCAAGAGAGTGAAAGTAATTCCATCATTTGAATAATTTTCTGAAATGGGAAAATAGAATTTGGCAGCAATGGAACTAACCTTGGAAATATTTATTACTATGAAGGATAGTCCTAATATTTGAAGGTATAAAATACATTTTAATCAAGATGTAACCTACTGGGAGACTTTTCAAAGCATAACCTATGTTCCACAAACTGCTGTACATAATGTAGTGTAGGAAGAAAACCATGAGTTTCGTAGAAAATAATAATATCAATATTGGTGTCATATTGTTCTTTTCAAAGACAAGGAATACATGTGAAGTTTTTAGCTGCAAAGATGGCAAAGCTGAACCTTCATTGCTGAACCCTTCTTACCACTAGCTGCCTAAATGTTGTGGTCACTTAGGTGTTTTAAATATATTCAAAAGCAGATGCTGCTTTGATTGCCATTTTACTTTAAAGAATGTGTTGAGTACGACACATAAAATTGTATTTGTTTAATATATAACCCATGCATGATATACAATAGCATTCAAGATGACTAATCTTTATACCAAATATATTTGAAGAGAGCATCTAGTCTTCCCACTGTACTAAGAAATATTTCTTTCAAGAACCATTTCCTTTTGGGTAAGGAGAAAAGAACAGTAGTCAGTATTTACTTATAGCTATCATGTGCCACACACTGGGATTTATATACATGCTTTTCATTTAATAGCTCAGTATGAGAAGATATTTGAGATGCAATTTAAATGTTTATCAACTGTCAAACTGCTAAGAGACAAAGACGGATTTTGAGTCTAGATGTACTGTTTGGTTTTATAGTTTTCTTTTTTTTCTGTTCTGTTATGTTCATAATCTCTAGTAATTTTGTCTATCCTAGGAGAAATATTTAATTATTAACTAGAAAACAATGCCTTGCAAATCAAAGCACTGCCCAATGTAAACATGGGAATAGAAATTCAGTACTCTTTATTACCTTTGAAAACTGAATGTGATGGAACCACATAGGGAGGACTTAATAGACATTGCTTTTGAAAGAAAACTTCATCTAGGGCAGATAATTCCATGATCATTGGGGATCGTTTGTGTTTCAGCATGTAAGTGCTACTATTGTTTTACACAGATGATGTTGATGAACCTGCGACCTAGTTGAGTCACTCTCAGCTGCCACCATCAAATGTCTACTTTTCTGCTAAGAATTCCTTAACAGTCTCTCTTTTTCAGGTATGGAAAAAAGTATACAAAGTCATTGCTAGAATGATTGCAGAAAATGAAAGATACAGACTCAGACTAAGATGCCAGAATTTATCCAATGAAAGTAAGTTAACACTTTTTATTTATTAACGATTAGATTCTATAAACAGTTCAGCTAACCTTGGATTATATTACCTTTCCTAACTGTCACATTCAATGTACAAAACTATAGAAACAAAGCTAGGACGTTGTGATTGCTTATCACAACTCTAAGTATAAAACCATGTTTAGGTATGGCATATAGATGAGACCACAGATATTCGCATGTGTTAGTATGCAGTGTAGAGGAGATCACGGGTATTCATAAGTGTACGTTTGCAGAGGGTACATGTTCATTGGAATTTACTCAGCAGAGGGAGCACATATGCCCATTAAATGTATATTTAAAAGCTCACCTGTCCTGAATAAGAACATTTTAATTGTAATAGAAAACTGTACATTCTATGTAACTTCTGGCTCATTTGCTTTCTGTGGATGCTGTAGTTCAATGAAATGCAGTTCAGATACTCTGCCTTGGACATCATTTCATTCCTAGAAAACAACTTATGAATTAAATATTGTTCTAAAGCTGCACCAGTGTTTAGTATCTGATATTGTGGTAAAATAATGAAAAGTTCTGGGTTTTCAGGTTGGCAAGCTGGCTCAGCAGGTAAAGGTGTTTGCCGCCAAGCCTGACTACCTGAGTTCAATCCCCACGATCCACATGGTGGAAGCTTAGAGCCAATACAAGCTGTCCTCTGACCTCAACATGTGTGCCACCTGCCCCCACATGCAGACACACAGATAAATAAATAAATAGATAGATAGATAGATAGATAGATAGATAGATAGATAGATAGATGATAGATATAATTTTTAAGCTCTAAAAAAGTTTCAAAATGTTAACATGAATAAAATGAATATAACTAATATTGAATTGATGAATCACATGAATTGATCAATTATAATAGTTATTTTCATTCCTTCACATGCGTGTCCTAGTATAGAACATGCCTTGTCATGGTGAATGCATCTGTGAATTCTCAGTATTCAGGCTCACTCAATGACAGTTTTTGAGTCATTAAATTCACAGTATTTAATTTTCTGAAGATTGTATTAATTAAAATAATAAAAAAAGTTTTATAAGTAATACTGCACGGAATTAAAGACCATTCATTATTAATGGCCATAGAATACTGCATGAATAATATCACAAGTTGCTTGCAGTGACGGCATGCAAACACGTTTGGATTCATGATACTTGAGTTCACTTTTCTCCTCCACTGAGAATGAGGTGTGTGTTGCCGAGGGAGAGAGGATTAGGAAGAAGGAAGCAGTCAGAAGTAGTCAGAAGTTTCTAATAAGAAAAGGAGTTTGGGTAGCAAAGAAATGTGCAGAATGCCTGGATGTTGTTCTGAAGGCTAATCTGGTCACTGCATAACTATGAACTTAGCAGGTTCTTTTGAACCTCAGCAAGAAGCTGTCTGCTAATCACAAAATAATCTGTAAAGAATTATTTAATAACTTTAAACAATATGGTGAATTTTCATAAATAACCAATAAAAGATATCCTTGTAATTCGTTATTTTACACTGACGTTTAAAACTAGATTACATAATTTTTTAAAAAGCTAATAGGTTGTAAAAATGTGATGTCAGAGCCTTGACCCCCAAGCCTCATTCACCCTCCCATCTCCCTGCCCGTCTCACCTCCTAGCCTGGGTCCTGTCCCATTCCTTGTCTTGGTGCCCCATACACCAGGGGAACCACCACTGCTTCCTGATTCTTTGCAGCCAGTCGGACCCAGTTCCTTCCAGGAGCCCGCTGGGCCTGGCCCTGCCCTCAACTCCTTTTGCTTCCCTGGTCTGCAGGACCCACCAGCTCTCTCCCCAAAGCCCTCAGGGCCTGGTCCTGTCCTCACCTCCCTCTGCTTCCCAGGGCTGCACAACCCACCAGCCTCTTTCCTGCATGCCGGGGCTGACCTTACCATTTCCTGATCCTTTGCATGCAGACCAACCCAGTTCATCAGTGCAGTCCCCAGGAGCCCTTGAGGCCTCTTCCTACCCCCATCTCCCTTTGCATCTCAGGCTGGCACAGCCACCAGCTGCTCTAGACCAGCATCTTTCCTGGGCCCTGCTCCCAGGCCAGTCCAACCCCCAAATTCCTGAGGCCAGAATCTTTCCTGGGTGGATCCAGACCTTAGGAGAAAGCCTGAGAGCATCTGATCATCATCTGACTTGGGCCTCTGTGGGAACTCCTGAAGACAAAAGCAATCTGGCCACTCCAATATAAAATCAAAAGAGAGAACCGGAAGCTTAGAGGAACCAGCTTTTCATGCCCAAAAAGTAAACCACAAAGACACATAAAGTTCAAAAAAAGAAGCAGACCTAAACTTGGAGGCTTGAGTCTCACACAAGAAACAGAAACTATAAAAGAAATTCATATGTCAAAATCACAGAGAAAAAATAATAACATGAAAAACCAAAATAACATAACCCCACCAAATACCAGTAATCCTCTAGAGGAGCACAGTGAGAACCCCGTAGAGACAATGCAGGACATGGAACTCAAAAGAACAATGATGAATATGATACAAGAATTCAGTGAATTTAAAGAACACACAAACAAGGTAATCATAGAGATGAAGGAAGATAGGGATAAACTTCTGAATGAAGAAGTGAAATACTCAGTAACCTAATTAGAAACAACAGGAGAAAGCCTCCCCAGTAGGGTGAATGAAATGGAAAACAGAGTATCAAGACTGAAAGATAAAGTGAACAAACTGGACCACTCAAGCAAAGATTATGAAAAATTTAAGAAATCACAAGAATGGAATATGCAGGAACTGTGGGACACCATA
>NW_008353596.1:4092084-4093831 GCF_000622305.1 Nannospalax galili
CTCATTAATAGTAGGGGACTTCAATACCCCACTCTCTCCATTAGATAGGTCAACAGGGCAGAGAGTTAACAGAGAGACAACTGAATTAAGCAACACCATATAGCAACTGGACTTAACAGACATTTACCAAGTAGTCCACTCATGCACCAAAGGACATACTTTCTACTCAGCACCACATAGAACCTTCTCCAAAATCAACCATATACTGGGGCACAAAACAAATCTCAACAAATACAAAAAGATTGAAATAATTCCATGCATTCTATCAGACAACAATGCAATAAAGCTTACAATCAATACCGGAAGAAGCCCTAATCACCACATGAACACATGGAGATTAAACAACACACTCCTAAATGATGAATGGGTCAAAAGAGAAATTAAGAAAGAAATAAAAGTATTCCTGGAACTAAATGAAAAGGACAACAACACAACAAAACCTCTGGGACACGCTGAAAGCTGTCCTTAGAGGGAAGTTTATAGCTCTAAGTGCCTACATCAAAAAATCAGAAAGAACAAAAATAAATGACTTAACATTGCAATTCAAGACACTTGAAAAAGAACAACAAATGAAACCCAAACTCAGCAGATAAGAAGAAATTTTAAAAATCATGGGAGAACTTAATGAAATCGAAACAAAAGAAAAAACAATACAATGAATCAACAAATCCAAGAGCTGGTTCTTTGAAAAGATAAACAAGATTGACAGACCACTAGCCCAGTTAACCAAAAGAGAGAAAGAGCACCTCCAAATCAACAAAATCAGAGATGAAAGGGGAAACATCACGACACCAGAAAGATACAGAACATTATAAGGGAATACTTTAAAAACCTATATGCTACTAAATTTGAAAACCTAAAAGAAATGGACAGATATATAAAGGCATGGGAACCACCAAAACTAAACCAAGAAGAGATTGAAGAGATTAACAGCTTAAACAGACCCATAACACAAAAAGAAATTGAAACAGTAATACAAAACCTCCCGAGTAAAAAAAAGTCCAGGACAAGACAGATTTACAGCAGAATTCTACCAGACATTTAATGATCTACATCCAATACTACTACTCAAATTATTCAAAACGACAGAAACAGAGGGGGAACTCCCAAATTTCTTCTATGAAGCCAGCATCACTCTAATACTCAAACCAGGTAAAGACACAACCAAAAAAGAAAACCATAGACCAACATCTTTAATAAACATAGGTGCAAAAATTCCCAACAAAATACTTGTAAACCGCATACAGACACACAACAGAAAGATCATTCACCATGATCAAGTAGGCTTTATCCCAGAGATGCAGGCCTGGTTCAATACATGTAAGTCAATAAACGTCATTAATCATATAAATGGACTCAAAGACAAAAACCACATTGTCATCTCAATAGATGCAGAAAAGGCTTTCGACAAAATTCTGCATGCATTTATGTTCAAAGTCCTAGAGGGAACTGGACGGGAGGGAACATACCTCAACATATTTAAAGCTATATACAACAAACCCACAGCCAACATCATGGAGAAAAACTGGAAGCATTCCCATTGAAATCAGGAACCAGACAAGGATGTCCACTATCTCTACTCCTTTTCAACATAGTGCTGGAAACTCTTGCAAGAGCAGTAAGAAGGAAATTAAAGGAGTACTAACTGGAAAAGAAGAGGTCAAACCATCACTTTTTGAAGATGATATGATACTATACCTAAGAGATCCCAAAAGTTCAACCAGAAAACTCCTAGAATTGATGGACA
>NW_008353596.1:4095847-4150776 GCF_000622305.1 Nannospalax galili
AGAGCAAATGGTCTTTGCCTAAGATTTATCTACATGACACACAGTAATTAAAAATACCAGACTGGTGGAACTAAACTCCTTGGGTGTTTAACAGACATACTTTGAGGTCTATAATAATTTGGTCAGAGGGACATAAAGGACACTTTTTGTTCCTTGCCCTCCTAGGTTGATTAGTTCCTGTGGACTATGAGCATCTCTCAAAATGGCCTGTAATGGTGGTGGGTCACCTGTCCTCTTGATCAAGGAGGCTGAGGAGACCCCACCAGATGGACTTGAACCAGTGTCCAATCTACAAAGAGGACGGTCAATACAGAGGGATCATTTCCTCCATGCTTCCAAGTGAAGCCAGCCATGGTCGAGCAGGACCTTTGATTTATCTTTACATAGGCAGAAATGGTAAAAGAAAGAAGCCAGGGGCTCCTCCCAAGCCCATGTGCCCCCTGAGGAACAGATCCTCAAATGACCTTAAAAGTAAAAATAAATTGGTTTATCTGGGCCAACTGTATGGCCTTAAACACCCAAAAGGAAAGTATAACCAAAGATTAAAGGGGCCAATATAATTTTTAAGAGTCCATATGCATAGCTAAAGACTACATAACAATGTCAGCAACAACACCAGATAGGAGATACCTTCTTTTGAGTTTTTGGCCAGGGTGGCCAAAGGGACTCCCAGATAGTAACCCAGCATAGAACTGGGAAAATGAACAACAAACCCCAATCTGATCTAAAAGAATACTAACAACTGATTGCTGCTAGATGAGAAGCAGCTGACCTTCCTAAAACAAAGACCTCTAGATAGTCTGACTAGATTGACCAGATGGACAAGTAGTGGGGAATGGCTGGGGATGCCGACAACACAGCAGACAGTAGGAGGGATATCAGAGTATAAGGGCTCTAGTTGGGGGAGGGAGGCTATGGGAGGGTGCCATCTGGGAAGTGGGTGTATAGTTGAAGAAGATAGTTTGGAATGTTCTGTGTGATGCACACACACACACACAAAATCAACAATTTTTTAAAAATGTATTGTATTTGAGGAGGAAGCATGGAAATTTACATCATGTTAATTAGTAGAGGTGATAAACACTACCATTGAAATCTACCCAGTGACTTTATAGACATACACAGGCACCAAGGATCCAAGTGCAGCCGATTATGACTATTAGTAATCAGATACATACAGATTAGAAATGCATGCACCAACATCTCAGTGTTAATAGCAAAACAATGAGTATTTCTGTAAGGAACAATATATTCTAAAATGAAATGGAGACCTTTTTTAAAGGTTAAAAAACTCATTCAGTTTTATGTCTTACAGGGCTTATACTGAGTTCAATAATGTATAACTGTATTAACTCGACTTGCTCTGGAGTGTGTTACTGAATATGTTAAAGGTGTAATGAAATGTTTCTTCTAATCATGTAGTTATTAAAAATTTTTTTAAATGTGATGTCATTCATAGTTCTTAATATGTATCTATTAATAAAAATTATGTTATAGGACAACTTGAACTTCTTTTATGTTGTTTCTAGATTCAAATTAATACAAGATGAATATGAATGTTGTCATCCTGTCCGGTGAGACTCCACTGAGATAATAATTGAATCAATTTTTTTCCTTTTCCTATATTCTACCTTCTCTAACCTTTGGTGGAACCCCGTTGCCCATTCTAGCACACAATCATTAAATATTTTGGGGCATTTAAAGCTCCACTTAGGCCCCACCTCCATCATCGCCCCCCCACACACAATTTTTTCTCATGTATGTATGTGTGCAGGTCTAGTGCCCACAAAGGTCAATAAAGGGTGTAGGCTCCCTGGAACTGGAGTTACAGATAGTTGTGCACAGCCTTGTAGGTACTGGGAACTGAACCCAGGTCTTCTGCAAGAGCAGCCAGTGCTCTTAACCACTGAGCCGTCTCTCTGGCCATTTCCTTCCCTCCTAAGATTTGGCAGGCTATGTCATGGTTCTCATTGTCTCTCTGACGGTACTTTCTGTGTATTTTAACATGTTCCTTTTGCCATCCTAGGAAATCACTTGTCCTTTTCTCTCTTTACATTTATAGCCTCAATCACCATTTCTGTCATACCCCTGATGTCTGATGTTCTTTAAGTGATTCTATAGATACTTTAATGTTATACGTTTTGCACTGAGCATATCATCTCTTCCCCTTTCTTTTCAGTCGCCTCTGGTTTCCCAGGCACTTGGCCCCTCATTCAACCCTTAAGGGTAGATTTCATCCGATTTTCTGAGATTTGGAGAGTAATGGGAGAGGGAAAACAGTCTTTGGGAATGAAAAATTAGACTTCGTAAATGAGAGGAGGTGTGTAGGGAGGAAGGTGTATTCTAGACATGAACTTGAGCAAAGCGATGGAATCCAACAAAACAAAATGTTTAGGGAATGCATAGTTCAATTAAAGATTGTTTAAGACAAAAATTAAAGAATAAAACAAAAATCCAATATATCATATACCTTAATTTACTAATTTTCAGCATCTGGATACATTTGTTTTCTCATTCTCTCTGTGCATATTAAGGATTGCCCTTAGTACTTTAATGTGTATCAAGAGTATCTTTCAGAGTTACACTACAAATTCAGAAAATTTAACATGAATATAAGCGTTTATGTAATTTGTACTCTGTATTCCATGTTTTCCATTGTCCCAATAATATCTTTAATGGTTTTTTTCACAGGTTATCAAGTCCAGTCCAAGTTCATGTATTGCATCTAGTTATTCTGTGTCTTCTCTTCTTTGTCTCCTCTCCCTCTCTCCCTCCCTCCCCTTCCTCCTCTTTCTCTCCCTCTCCCTTTACTTCTGTCTCCCTCCTCCTTTCTCTCAGACACAGTCTCAAGTGTCCCAGTTTGGCCTTGAACTTACTACGTAAGCAAGGACGACCTTGGACTTCATCCACCCGCCTTTACCTCCCATGTGATGAGATTACCTGTGTGTAATCGCCATGGCAATTTATATGGTTCTGGGGATTGAACTCAGGATTTTGTGCATGTTAAGCAAGCACTCTACCAACTGAGCTACATCCCTAGCTCCCTGTTTTTTTTTTTTAATCTATAAAAATCCTTCAGCCTGTCTTTGTCTTTCATGATATTGATATTTTTGAAGAACATAGGACATTTATTTTTCAGAACATCTGGGCTTGTTGGTACTTTCCCATTATTTGATTTATGTTACCCTTTTGTCAAGGATGTTAGGTATGTAATGTTTCTTTCTCAGAGTGGAATGTGTTCATCCTTATTGATAAGGTTAATATGGCAGAATGCCTGATGTAACTTAAAAGGAGGAAAGATTAATTTTGGCTCATGGTTTCAGGGGATTCAGTCTATGGCTGTTTGTCCTCAGGCACTTGAGCAGAACATCATGGTGGTGGAGCATGTAGTAGAGAGCTGGTCACCTGGTAGCAAACAGAAATAGAGGTGGAAACACAGGAGAATGCCAGGGCAGGGTTTTATAGAATCCAAGGACATGTACCAAATGATCTGCTTCTCCCAGATAGGCCCATCCCTATTTTTCACTAACCCCCAATAATGTGTATCATATTGTGAATCTACCAAGAACCCACTAGCCACCTTCTGATACAGTGTCCATGGAAATAACCTTACAGATACATCCACAGGTGTGCTTTACTAACCCCATAGACATTTCTTAATCCAACCAATCAGCAATCAAGATTAACCATCACAGATACAGTAGTTTTAAGTTAATGAATGAGAAGAGCTCTTAGAATCATTTAAAAGTAAAACTACTTTATTGTCTACTTAATACTAAGTAGCAATAAAGATTGCCTTTGTACATCAGCTTTTCTGTTGTTTTTGGATTTTTGCTGTTACTGTTTGTTTTTGCTCTTATGGTAACATTTCTTTCCCTAAATTAAACTGGAAATTTGTCAGGAAAGACAGAAAGAGGCTTGTCTGTAATTCAAATTCTGTATACTATTGTTGCTTCTTTCTCTTGCGGTAGCAGGTTCTTTTCCTTAAGTGTCCAGGAATAAAACCCAGATAAACAGTAATGCTAGAGCAGGGTCATTGGAAGAGTAGGTTTCCTTAGTTCTTTTACAAAGGCTTTACAAAGTGGAGATATACAAAGTTCTTATGAACTAATATATGACATAAAGTTGTTACAGTAATTTGTAGTTTTGTTTCTTTCCTAGCTACAACTTAATTACTTGGAGAGACTCCAACAACCTTGGATTTGTGGGAGTATATTCTTCTCATGACTATCAAATCCACCTGTCTTCAGTTGAAGGACACGTTGTCTAGGCAGATGGTCTAGGCTTTGCCTGCCATATAAGGTCCAAAGTTTCTTGACACATGGAATCCTCCTTCTTTGAAGAATGCTGAGTAAATTTTCAAGATGCTTAATCCCTGAATGAAGTTTCAAGTTTTAGTTTATACAACTCATATCTATTGTAAAATGAAACATATTTCTAAATGTATGCTGCATAAAATTTTGTGGAGCTTGTGAATGAAAATTTTAGTTATAGTTAAGCCATATATTTATATTTATGAGACTTAACAACTTGGCATAGTAATGTAGTCTGTTTTATCAGGCATGTAAATATTTATTAGATTTACTGTATGAGCATAATACTGGGTGGTTTGTTTTACTGTTCTAGAACCATACAGTACTAAAGACTTCCTTATAAATGAATGTCTTATATTTTAAATAATTTCTGTTAAAATATATTAAATATCTATTTTGTTGAACAGAACATAATAAATATAATGGGACTTTTCTTCTGAAATGAATAACAGGTGTGATCATGACTTACTCATTTTTGGATTCTAGTAGAGGTTAATGACCTCCTCGTTAAAACTCAAGACGGCTTTATAGTCTCGCCCTGTCTCATGGGTAGGAATGGTCACTCATCAATTCTATACCTGGTTCTTTCTTTTGTTTACTTGAAGCAAAGAAGTTTTATTTTAACCTATAATAGTCTGGTCATGCAGCATTAAATTCTGAGAAATGTACCATTTGGTGATTCTGTCATCTTATGAACATCAGAAAGCGTAGTCACACAAAGCCAAGTGGCTCGTATCATCATTGGACATGGCTTCTTGCTGCAGTCAGGATATGCCATTAACACAAGATGTGTGAGGCTGCTGCCTGTGCATCAGGGCACACTGTTAAGACTTTTCTTATAAATAAGAGAATATACTTTAATTATTAAAAACCATATAGCAAATAAATAAAACAGCAACACTGTTATTTATTATTACTACTAAGTATCATGTGCTGAACATAATTGCACATACTATGTTATGTTTTGTGTGTGCTGCCAGAGATCAAACCTAGTATTTTGGGCAAGCTAAGCAAGCTCTCTGCCACTGGGTATAGCCCCAGCCCTGTGCTGGACTTTTGTGTGGCTGGCAGTACAGTAGGTTTACTCCAGCATCACCACAAACATATGAGGAGCACATTGTGGTATATTAACATAAAAGCACATTGTATAGTGTTATTGACCCAAGTGTTGTAATACAACATGAGTATTTGTAACTTCTGTGTGGGATTCTTCAGGGGATGTTTATCGCACCATGTGCAAATTAGGGAGAGGAGAGAAGAGATGTAGTTACTTGAATGAAAAGCTTTAGCAAGTACAGAATAGAGAAGAAACATCCCCAGACAAATAATACCCAGCCATTTATTCTGTGTATCCCACATGGTTTTAGGTGAGCTTTCAACTATGAGAAAAAACTAACAAAATCTTTCAGCATAGGAACTGATTAAAGATCAGGATATTTTCACACCTAATGTAAAGTTTTGGGAAAGTCTTAGGTCATCTAGAATCTTCTGGAGTTAACTTATAAAACAGTGAAAATAGTTTTTGAATTTGAAAGAAGGCTGAGGGAACAGGAAGATGGAAATCTGGGAGTTGAAGGGGAAATAGGAGAGCCTTTCACTGTAGGGAATACAAGGCAGTGATATGCCATTTGTTCTAGTTACTTTCTGTTGCTGTGATTAAAAAAAACATTGACCAAAACCAACGTGGGGAGGAAAGGATTTGTTTGACTTACAGATCGCAGTTCATCATCATGGGAAGCCAAGGCAGAGACTCAGGGCAGGAACCTGGAGCACAGACCATGGAAGCATGTTGCCTACAGACTTGCTCCTCGGGCCTGTGCTTAGCCTGCTTTCTCATACGACACAGGACCACCTCCCCAGGGGTGGCACCACCCAGGGTGGGCTTGACTCTCCCACATTATTCAACAAGTAAGACAACGCCCCACAGACATGGCCACAGGCCAGTCCAATGAAGGGAATTCCTCAACTGAGGGTCTCTCTACCCAGGTGTTTCAAGTTGACAACTGAAGCTATCCAGCACATTGCTACAGTAGGATAAAAGTTTGTAACTCGGGGATCATATCTATTAGAGCCATGAAAACATTCTTCTCAGATTTCCTACCCTGGGGACACGATTGACTGATGGTTCAGCTTTCCTACATTGTGAATCGACTACTGTACTCCTATGAGGCCATTCTTCCCAAGTTGCTCCTAGCCATTGATTGTGCATCATGAGGATATTAAGGCAGACATATTTCAGGCAGATAGGCCTCAAAGATTGTGGACATCCTTTGCTGAAATTCGAGAGACTGTCTAAGACTTTATCTACCTTTCTTACCTTCCCTTGCTTTCCTACAAATGCCAGTCCTTCATAGTAGTATAATGGTTAGAGACACAGTCAGTGGAGGCAGCTCTGCTGTGCCAAGTGGGGCCCACATGTGGAAGTGTATTGGGAAAGAGATTAAGAGCATTCTGGGAGGAGGCTAGTATCTGAAGATGAAGAACAAGAGAAAAACATGAGAGAATATGATAAAAAACAGGGAAGGAAAGGGAACGATGGGAGAGGAATGGGAGGAGAGAGTTGGGGAAGAGACAGGAGAGAGGGGAGGAGAGAGGAGGAACAGAGGGTAAATTGTAAGGGTCTACTTAGGGGACTTTTCTTTAGAGTTAGACAGAAATCTACTGAAGGGTGTTAGAGGACTGCCAAACTACTTTGGCAAATATTTTGAGAACATACTGAAAGGAGGCAATACCTGCTTTCTATCTTATGAGAGTTATGGACAGATAACTTCCTCCTTGTTCTTAATTTTTATTTTCTTATTTATATAAGTAAATTATATAAATTATTTTATTTACTTTTTATATGTTTACTTATTTACTTATTTATATACGCTATTTGGGGTTCTGTTATTTTTGTAAAGCCTCAGTAGCCTTGAAGTAGGTCATCCTGTCTCTACCTCAATTGCCTGAATTACAGGTATGCACTATCACACCTGGCCATTTCCTCCCATTTCTTTAAAATAAACATAAAAATAAGCAACTGTACCCTGCCTATAAAGAGCTTTTTATAAGGACTTTGCAAATCTTACATGCTCTATTTGGTGGAAATGTATAGTGCATCTTCTAAGAGGGAGCACTCGCTTTTCACTTCGTAGGAGTAGCTAGGTAGTAGAGTGCTTACTTAGCACTACGAGGCACTGGGTTCAACACTGAGCACTGTAAAGAAAAAGTTCAGTAGAAATGCTTAAGGCTCACTTCAAATATGTTAGACAGTTTCTGGCCCATGAAAGGCATTTTCTGAAAGATTGTCTATAAGGTGAACTTATACTCAACTATCTTATTTCATCCTGTTGGCTTATCAGCCTTTGGTAAATCTGCTATTTAAACAGAACAAAAACTCCTGGGCATGGTGATACACACCTTTAGTCTCAGCACTCGAGAGGCAGAGGCAGATGGATTTCTATGAGATTGAAGTCAGCCTGGTCTACATAGCGAGTTCCAAGCTAGCTGGGGCTACAGGGAGACCCTGTCTCAATAATAATGATAATAATAATAATAGAAATAAATCAAAACAAAAAATAATTTCAGGGCTGGAGAGACGGTTCAGCAGTTAAGAGCATTGACTACTCTTGCAGAGGACCTGGGTTCAATTCCCAGCACCCATATAGTGCTTAACAACCTTCCATAACTCCAGTTCCAGAGGATCCAACCCCTTCTTCTGGCCTCCACAGGCATTTCATACATGTGGTGCACATACATACATATAGGCAAAGTACTCATGAACCTAAAATAAAAAATAAATTAAAATTAAAAAAAATTTTTTTCAAGGACTCAGTGGATTGTTTTCTTTGGCAGAAAATTAGTCACGTTTTTCCCATTGATTTAAAAACAAATACTGGTTTGGAGGAGAGATAAACAAATATGTACCAAAAATAATGAAAATTGGAGCTGAAGAGATAATTCAGTGGTTAAGAGCACTGGCTGCTCTTGCAGAGGACTCGGATTTTAATCCCAGCACACATGTGACAGCTAACAACCATCCATAACTCAAGTTCTAGGAGCTCTGACATCCTTTCCTGTCTTTCATAAGCATTGCACTATACATGTGCATTTACATACATGCAGGCAATATATTCATATATATATATATAATAAAAATAATTTAAAAATAATGAGGGGCTGGAGAGATGTCTCAGCAGTTAAGAGCATTGACTGTTCTTGCAGAGAACCCAGGTTTGATTCCCAGCACCCACATGGTGGCTAACAGCTATCTGTAACTCCAATTCTAGGGGATTCAATGCCCTCTTCTATCTTCCAAGAGCATTGCATGACTTGGGTGCACTTAAAACACATGCAGGCAATACACTCATATATAAAAAATAAAAATAAATAAAAATATGAAAAAATAATAATGAAAATGAGCTATCCATAAAAGTGAATATTTTATATTTTCATATAGCTGCGATAATGTCAATGTCCTTTTGATTTTTCTTTTTTTAACACCATGTTATATTTTCAACGCCAGTCATTATTCTACATGTCATTTTTTTCCTGAGTGACAAGCATTCATTTTAAAATTTTTGTTTTCAGAATTTTATACACGTTTTGATCAAATCTATCCCCAATTCTCTCTCCTCCAGTTCCTTCTTTACCCTCCTCATTTTTCCCTCCCAATTTCATGTTCTTTTTTTAAAAAAAAAAAAGCCTCTGAATCCACTTAGTGCTGCCAGTATGTTCATGGGTGTAGAGCCATCAAGTGGAACATGGGTAGCTTGTCGGGGTCCACATCTATGAAGATGACTGACTCTCCCTCTCCTGTCAGCTATTAATTGCCAATAACTCACCTAGGGAATGGGACTTCATGAGCCTCTCCACGATCTCTACTGGGATTTTTGTCTTGATCTTGTGCATAGAATCGCAGCTGCTGTGAGTTCACATGTGCAATGGTCCTGTTATGTCCAGAAAGCACCATTTTACTGCAGTCATCTACCACTTATGGTTCTTAGAATCTTTCCACCCCCTCTTCCACAAAGATCCCTGAGCCTTTGGAAGAAAGTGTGATATAGATAGCCCATTTAGAGCTAAGCACTCAGTCTCTTATTAACAATGTGTATTTTTGGCCTCTTTGTTAAAAATCAGGTGGATGTACAAGTGTGGGCTTATATCCAGGTCTTCAGTTTCATTCTATTGATCAATGTGTCTGTTTTTGTGCCAGTACTGTGTTGTTTTTGCTACTATACCTCTATAGTATGACTTGAAATAAGGAAAGGTGATACCTATAGCAGTGTTTTTATTATTCACGATTATTTTGGCTATCCTGGGTCTTTGGTGTTTTCATATGAGTTTTAAGATTATTTTTTAATTTCTGTGGAGAAGTGCACCCATGTTGTGTAATGCCAACAGAGGTCAGAAGAGGGCATTGGAACTGGAATTATAGATGGTTGTTAGCCACCATGTGGGTGCTAGGAATAAAACCCGGGTCCTCTGCGAGAGCAGCCAGTGCTCTTAACTGCTGAGCCATCTCTCCAGCCCATGATGGCATCATTTTTAATGACTATCAAATACTTCATTACATGAAATGAGGGAACATTTACCCATCCATCCCCTGGTTTTTGATATTTACATTGCAACACACAATCATTATTGTTATTAAACCAACATTACACAACTTGTCATGTGGTTTTCAAGTACCATAGGTATTTCAACATAGAGGGTACTAAGGGATATTATACCAGCATAATTGGATATAATCTGGGACCATGGGGAGACTTCTCTGAGCAGAGCAGCAAGCAGTGTTCCTCCATGGTCTCTGCTTTAATTCCTGTCTCCTGCCTTGGCTTCCACCAATGATGGACTGTGAAGTACAAAATGAAATAAACCCTTTCCTCTCCAAGTTGTTTTGATCATGGTATTTATCACAGCAACAGGAGGCAAACTAAAACACTACCCAAGCATGAAGTTCATACTGAAGATCATGAGTTCAGTTTGGGATGTGTTGGGATTCAGATGTCTTTAAGCCATTCAAGTGAAGATAACAGGGAATCAATTGCATACATGGGTCTCTATTCCAAAGGAAATCTCTCCTGAAGACATAAATTTAAGAGAACTTAGTTTGATATTTGAAGTCAATGGTTCTGTGAACTCTTTTTGGGAGGTTAACAACCATATAGTCATCCTGATAGGGCACCACTGTCAGACCAAAGAAACAATTCCACCTAAGTCTAGCTTGGTGAACCAACACGTTTAATAAGGGTTACTCACAGAAACATGGGCTACTAATTAGTGACTATACTGATGAATGTCTCTCCTTACAACTGTTAACTGATTATATATCCTCGGGGATGGGTGGGGCTTCATAAGTCCCTCCCTCCCAGCAACTTTTAACTGCATATAGACCCTTAGGGAGGGGTGGGACCCAGAAATGATGGCACATAATGGGCTCAATCTTGTGCCTGTCTGGATGGGTAACTGAAGCTACTGAGAGCTCAAGAGGGCAAAAGCTATATCATGCCTGACTGAAAACTGTTCTACCCAGAAAGATAAGCCAGAATAAAGCCTATTGTAGGCTCTCATATTTCGCAGTTTCTGACTGGTAGCTCCTAATTATTAACTCTTTTTAATAATTGACCTTTAGATGAAGAGAGCCATCCTGCCCAAGGTTTTGAACTCTTAGAGAAGGGCACCCACCTGCATCTCAACTTGGGATAACTGAAAACGGCCATCCCAATTTTCTACTTATGAGGTGGCTAGAGACAGTCTGTTCTGAGTGATCATGCTTCCTTCCCCTCCCTGTTCCAAGAGCACCCTGTTACAAATTTCCTGTATTTACAGCTTCTTAGAGTTGACTTTTTGTGAAATTTTTTATTTAACTGTGTTTTACTTTATAAGACCCACCAGGAAACTTTTTTATGAGACCCAAGTGGATCTTTTAACAGGAATATAGGCTCTGGGCATGCCTTGTCAAGCTGTAAATTTCTAGGCAAAATTTAAAAATCTTTTCATAAAGCCTTTATTCTGATCATCTTATAGTACCATGTGGGAGGCACAAAAGAACACCATATAGTGAGGGTCAAATTACAAGCCTTTTAATAATAGTCAGTGGTTGAGAGGGGGCTAACTCTAGAAAGAACTCTCAACTCTGAGGAGAAGCAGGGCAGGGTTTATAAAGCTTAAAACCATAATTACATCATGTCTGGGGGAAAGCCAATAACCATAGTTACATTGGATCACCATAGTTACACCAGACCAGGGGCAGATCAGTTAACAAACAGGTTTTCAGTTAACAAAAAGTTTCTAAGTTTCAGTTAGGAAAAACAAGTTTCTCAGAATTGCAGAAACAATGGGCTTCCTGGAGCTGCAGGTATAGTGGATGAGAGGATGCTCACCTGGCTGGTTGTAAGCTTCCCAGTGTTGTAGAAACAATGTACTCCCTGAAATTCAGGTGCAGGCTTCATGGCCATTCTACCTGGCTGACTGCAATTAGATCAGGGGGACAGAAACACAGGGTAAGCAAAAGTCAGCTAGAATAAAATGGAGTCAGTTTTGCCATTTCAACCTGATGTCTTTTTAAGTGGATTCTTAGACCTTAATTGGAAGGTTCTTTTCAAGTCATCCCACTTGAATTAAGTTAATGGCAGTTTCACCCTGAGGGTTTGCCTCATTTCCTTTTTCGTGCTTTTCTAGACAGCCAGAGAAGAAATTTTGACTGAATTTTCTGCCTAGCTATTGTTCTCCTTTCTTTTAAATCAAAAGTCAGCAATATCCCCTTCCCTTTTTAAGAAGAAAGAAAATCTTGGGCTTTTCATAGTTTTCTGGCTTCTGTTATTTGAAATTTAAATATAGAGCATGTAGTGACAGCATGAGCATAGCTTCCTTTGTGTTTGCTATAGAAGGCTCTCAGAACAAATTTCTAAAATGCTTAGATTCCCATCAGACTGTTAAATTTGGAATAACATTCTTTTTAAATATTTTATTGTTATTTTCTATGTGTATGAGTGTATTGCCTGCATGTGTATAAGTACATCTGTGTCTTGCAATGCCCACGGAGGTCAGAAGAAGGCCTTGGATCCCCTGGGACTGGAGTTACAGATGGTTGTTAGTTGACATGTGGGGACTGAGAATCAAACCTGGGTCTTCTGCAAGAGCAGTCAATGCTCTTAACCTCTGAGTTATCACTCTAGCCCCCTGAAATAACATCCTTAAGCCAACAAGATTCATAATGAGATATAGGAAGTGCTTTTATCTTCCAATTAAGGTCTAGGAATCCATTTGTCTATTTCACTGGAGGAATACTTCACATAGAAACAAAACAGAACACAAGACATAATGAAAACTGATCTCAGAAGCATGCAGATCCCTTGAAATTTACATATGTAAAACGATTATTTTCAGATAATGCATCATGTGTGGCCATCTGGAAAAAACTCACATTCTATTCGCTTTTCTTCCTACTTCCAGTTCTGATAAGAGTATATCAGGAATTAGACATAAAATCGTTAAAAATATGCATCAATGTAAACAAAGAGTGGAATTTAATTCTGAAATTAAACTGATAGAGAAAGAAGAAGCAGAAACATGAAGAATAAATGTATGCTGAGCATCTCATTTTACATGGGAGAAGATGAAAAGATCTGCTTTGTTCTTGAGACAGGGAGATGAATGTCAATTCAGATGTTTTTGGCATTATGTTCTAGTTTGTTTTTATGTTGTTATGATATAAACCATGACCAAAAGCAACATGAGGAAAGTATTTATTTGACTTACACTCCAGGTCACAATCCACCACTGAAGGAAGTCAGGGCAGGAACTTGGGGGCAGGAGCTGGAACAGGGACCATGGAAGAATGTTGCTTGCTGGTTCACTTTCAGGCTCATGCTCAGCTATCTTCCTTATACTGCCAGGCCCACCTGACTAGGGATGATAGTGCCCATAATGGGCTGGTCCTCCCACATTAATTAGCAATCAAGAAAATGCTCTATAGACATGGCCACAGGCCAATCTGATGGAGGTGATTCTTCAATTGATGTTCCCTCTTCCTAAGTGTATCAAGTTGACCAAGATTAGCCATCACAGCATAGTAAACCAAATCAAGACAGAATTTTAAGAATGATATGTACCTTTCATATTTTTTGGAGAAAAAGTTTATGTAGAAAACAAGAGAATAAAGAATATAAAAAGGAACCAGAAAAATTATGACACATATCAAATAATACATGTTCCTAAGCATTAATTTAAGAATGTCATTGTGCTTGAAAGGTCCATTATGAGATAGTGAAGAAACAAAATCCAAGTGTAAAAGGCTGAGAAAAGCAAGCAAAAAGCATAGAAATAAGAGTTTGAAATTAAACTTCAGATACAGAATTAAAACATACTAAATAAGACTGATTGGTCATTCTATATCCATAAAAGCAAAATTCTTAAGCTATGACACCATGAAACTAGCTGCCCAATATCACAGCCTTGATGCAAGGAGACCTTAGAGCACAATAATGGAAACTGATTAAATGCTCCTCATTGGCATTTCTTGACAGATCAAGCACATAAAATATCAGTGAGGGCACAGAAGATTCAAATAACGTAACTGGCATGATTTAATACTTATATACAGTCCATAACAGATACAACTTCACATCTTATGCCTATGGGAATAGTTCATATGTTAGGCCACAAAAATTTAATATATTCCTCAAAGCAGAAAATATATAGATAATACCCTTAGACTACCTGCAATAAAACTAGAAGCTACTCTCAAATGTTATACATTGTATCAACAATAAAAACCAACTATTCAGTAGTTTATAGTAGCTAAATAATTTTACTAAACAACTTTTGTATCAAAGAGAGAAATAAGCAACTATAAAACATTTAAAAATGATTATGAGAATGCATCAATAATCAGAGGTGTGCTGGGTCACTTCAGTTGTCAATTTGACACACCTGGGAAGAGGGAACCTAAGCTGTGGAATTTCCTCTAGCAGATTGTTGAGTGATATGGGAGGGCCCAGTCCACTGTGGGTGGTGCCACCCCTGGGCAGGTGGTCCTGGGTTGTATAAGAAAGCAGGCTGAGCACAGGCCAGAGGAGCAAGCCAGTAAACAGCATTCCTCTGTGGGCTGTGCTTCAGTTCCTGCCTCCAGGTTCCATCCTTGAGTTCCTGCCTTGGCTGCCCTTGATGATGGACTATGAGCTATAAGCCAAATAAACTCCTTCCCCCCAGGTTGGTTTTGGTCAGTGTTTTATCACAGCAATAGAAAGTAACAAGGACAAGAAGTAAAGTAATAGCATTTATTTCTTTTACCAAGTATGAAAGAACAAATTCCTAGGCAAAGAGTAAAACTGTAAATGTAGCACTGTTGGAGAGAGGTGCCTGTTGTTTAAAGTGCTCAGCACTCTTTCCCACATTTTGGAAAGTCTCCCTTTCAGTTGCTATGATAAAATGTCCTGACAAAAAGAAACTTAGGGAAGAAAATGTTTATTTTGGCTAAGGTCCAGAGAGATAGAATCCATCATAGTGGGAAGTCATGTCAACAGTCAGGGAAAGCACGGTCCCTGGAGCAGGAGTTGGCTGATCACATTTTGATCCACGCACAGGAAACAAAGAGTGAACAGGAAGTGGAGGAAGGCTATGAAAACCTCAAAGCCTGCCCCCAATCACATACCTTGTGATGGCTAATCCTGGGTGTCAACTTGACTGGATCTGGGATTAACTGAAATGAGAGAGATCTTCTTGATTGGATCATCTGAAGCTGGAAGACACACCCTAAATGTGGGTGTTACCTTCTGATGGCAGCCCATATAAAAGGCCATGGCAGAGGAGAACACCTGGCTTCTTGCTGCTTGCCTTCTCTCTCTTGCTGGTGAGTTTGTCTTGATGCTATAGACTGAAGACTAGCTGATCTTTTGGAATTCGTCAGACCTTCAGCACCAGATTGGGACTACTGAGACATCCAGCCTCGTGGACTGAACGACTACAGATTCTCAGCCTCTCCAGTGTGGTATAGCCATTATTGGGCTACTTGGACTCTATCCTGTGAGGTAAGATGATAAATCTCTATACATATATATTCATTCTACCAGTTCTGTTTCTTTGGAGAACCCTGACTAATACATACCTCCTCCAATAAGGTTCCATGCCCTGAAGGTTCCATAACCTCCCCGAACAGCACCACCGAGTGTTGTGTGTGAACGAGTGTTTAAATGCATGAGTCTATGGAAAATATTTCTCATCCAAACCACTATAATCTGTAAATAGGAATACTTTGACTTATTTTCCTATTTATATCCCTTTGTTTCCTTCTCTTGTTTTGCTAAAATTTTCAAGCATGCTATTGAATAGGAGTGAAAAGTGAACATGCTTGTCTTGTTCCTGAGCTTAGTGGGAATTGAGGTTTTCTCCATTTAGCTTGATGTTGACTATAGGTTTGTTATATATAGCCTTTATTGTTGAGATATACTATTGTCTATCTCTAGCTTCTCTGTGACTTATCATGAAAGGATATTGGATTTTGTCAAAGGTTTTTTTCTGCATCTACTGAGATGATCATGTGGTTTCTGCCATTGAGTTCATTGATGTGATGAATTACATTTATTGATTTGCATATATTGAACCATCATCCCTGCATCTCTGGAATAAAGCCAACTTGATCATGAATGATCTTTTTCATGTGATCTGAATTTGTGTGATTTCATGTGATCTTGCCACTGCATGATTGGTTTTTCCTGCCTAGGTGCCCTCCCCTAGGACAGCTTAGGACACTACTGCTTCTACCTCCTCTGCCCCAAGTTGTGGGTCCCTGCATGCCTTGGTGCCTACTTTGGGTCAGGTCCAGTCTTCTATTCACCTCAGCCATGTTTTATGGGTCCCTACTTGCCTGACTGTCTGGATTCCCTCCTGGCTGCCCCTAGCCCCCAATGGTTTGAGCTGCTACTGCAGTGTCTTGTGAGCCTGGTGAGCTACAGCACTATCCTGAGTCAGATTTGGCCTACTCCTCACTTCCATGGTATATTAGTTACTTTTCTGTTGCTGTGACAAAAACACTGTGACCAAGAGAACTTACAAAAAGAAGAGTGTATTTAGCTTACGGTTCCAAAGGGGCAAGAGTCCATCATGGCACGGAGGTGTGGTGGCAGAGGTGGCTGGAACAGAAAGAAAAGTACTCATATCTTCATGCAGGCACAGGAAACAGCATGACTGGAAATCCAGCAAGGCTTAAGAACTCTCTAAGCTTGCCCCTAGTGATGTACTTCCTGTAGCAAGGCCACACCTTCTACAACCTCCCAAAACAGTGCCACCAAGTAGGGACAAAATGTCCAAATACTTGGAGCCTATTGGGGATATTCTTATTCAAACCACCACACATGGCCTCTGCCGCATATTGTGGATCTCACCATGCCTAGACACCCTACCCTGAGTCAGGTTCAGCCTGCTCCCTGCCTCTGCTGCCTGTTGTGAGTTCCCTTAAGTGTGGGCTCCCTACCCTAAGTTAGCTCTAGCCTGCTCCCCAATTCTACCACTTCTGGGTGTCATGGGTCCCCTATGCCTGGGTGCCCTACCCTGGGTCAAATTCTGCCCATTTCCTGCTTCTACTATATGTTTTTGGCCCTCTAAAGATGTTTTTCTTAGGAGTAGCAGTGAACAGAATGTTAGCCACTATTTAAAATGACTTATTCTGAGTTTAGTGATTAACATAAAATTGCATAAAGAATAATTTGATCATGCCTAATATACATATTGTAAAATGGCATCATATAACTAGTCTCAAGGAAGTTAAAGACCCATTTGAAATCCTTACTCAATGGGGGCTGTTGAGTGGCTCAGTGGGTAAAGTGCTTGCTCTGCAAGCATGAGGATCTGAGTTTGGATTCCCAGAACCCATGCAAAAAAAAGTCAGTAAGGCTGAGTTAGCCTGTAATCCCAGCACTGGGGGGTACAATCAGGAGGATCCCAGAGGCTCACTGACCAGCCAGTTGGTAAACTCCAGGTTCAGTGCAAGAACTTGTCTTTAAAAGTAAGGTAGAAGTTGGGTATGGTGGCACACACCTTTACTTCCAGCACTCGGGAGGCAGAGGCAGGCAGATCTCTGAGAACAAGGCCAGACTGATCTCCAAAGTGAGTTCCAGGCCAGCTGGGGCTACAGTTGACTTCTGACCTCTATAGACTTATACATGGACACATATACCTGCACACATGTGCACATACACACATATAAATCCTTACTAATTTATGTTTATTAGATTATAATAATGAAATAGTGATAAAAGAAAAAGAAGCTTATCTTAGCAATACTGCTGCTGAGAACAATCAATCGTGGTTAAAATAAAAGAAAGCTATTGGAAAAAATGATGAGATACCTCTACTGCGTTAGTCTGCTTTCTGTCACTACAAAAAATCCTCAAGTTAATGAGCTTACAAAGAGAAAAGGATCATTTGGGCTACAGTTTTGGAGATTCTAGACCATCACTTAGCCCTGTAATCAGTGCTTTGGACCTGTAATGAAGTAATATGGTGGGAGAGCTTGGCATGGCAAAGTCACTCACCTCATCAACCAGGAAGCAAAGAGAGAGAAGAAGGGCCAGAGTGTCACAGTCCCTCCAAGGGTATGCCCCCATGACCTTAGGACCTCCCATGCTCCATCTCCTCAAAGCTCTGCCACTCCCCAAGCATCACTCTGTAGGCCAAGCCTTTAAAACAAAGACTTTTGAGGGTCAATCAGTATTCAAGCCACAGCATGCTGTGAATTGTTCAAGGTCTCCAAGGTTCTCGCATTTGATTAAAATTCCATATCTGACCCATCATTCATATACTTTGTTCACTCTACATTGTGTCCTTGGACAAAGTTGGGAAGTAGGTGAATTTGCCTATAAAGTCAATGTTCCTCTCCTTCAAACCTTTTCCTTCTATTTAGTCTTGTCCCATTTCATTAACTATAAAAACGATCTCTGTTATAGTTACTTTTCTGTTGCTGTGATAAAACACCATGACCAGGGCAATTTCAGAAGGAAGAGGTTTATTTGGCTTATGGTTCCAGATGAGAGTCCATCGTCATAGGGAGGCATGGCAGCAGAGGCAGCCAGAGCAGAAAGCTGAGTGAACACATCTTCAACCACGCACAGGAAGCAAAGAAACTGGAAGTGGGGCAAGATTGTGAACGCTCAACGTTCCCACCCCCAGGTGATGTGCTTCCTCCAGCAAGGCTGTGCCTCCTAAGAGCCAGTAAACAGCGCCACCAACTGAGGCCAAGTATTCACATATTTGGAGCCTATGGGGGTCATTTCTCATTCAAACCACCACAGTCTCTTAATAGACTCATTCAGATAAAGGCTCCTGAATATAATTATGTCCTTTTCTGGGACTGCAGTGACCAATGGCTTTGAATGTCCTTTAAAATGCTTATTTGCTGTCTGTTTTTCCTCTCTGGTGAAGCATCTCTTCAAGGTTTTTGCTCACTTTTTCAAAGATTGTCTTCTTGTTGCTAGCTTTTAAGAGTTTTTTCTGCATTCTGGATATGGGTCCTTTGTCAGGTATATGATTTGCAAATATTTTCTCCCAGTCCATAGCTTGTCCTATCATCCTTTTATTTTTTTTTAATATTTTATTTATTATTTTTATGTGTATGAGTGTTTGCTAACATGTATGTATGTGCACCACGTGCATGCCTGGTGCCCATAGAGGCCAGAAGAGGATGCCATATTCCCTGAAACTGGAGTTACAGATGGTTGATAACCACTATGTGGGTGCTGGGAATTGAACCCAGATCCTCTGAAAGAACAGAAAGTGTTCTTAACAACTGAGCTCATGTCTTCAGCCTTCATCGTCCTTTTAATGTATCCTTGACAGAGCAAAAGTTTTAAAATTTAATGAACTCCACTTTATCAAACTGTTGATTGTGGTTTTGGTATCAAATATACAGACCCTGCCTGTTTCTAGAGCATAAAGTTTTTTTTTATGTTTTTTTTTTTCTAAATGTTATAGTCTGTCTAAATGTTTTGTGGACCTATGGTCTATTTCTGCATAAGACATGAAGTACAAGTCAAGGTTCATATTTCATCATCACTTTTTTTTTTCTGGTCTTTTTGAGACAGGCTCTCCCTATAGCCTGGAACTCACTATGTAGACCAGGCTGGCCTTGAACTCACAGGGATCCGCCTGCCTCTGCCTCCCAAGTGCTGGCCAATATCACTTTTTAAAAAGACTATCTTTCCACCATTGACTTGCATTTGAACTTTTGTGGAGAATCAGTTGACCACGTTTGTGTTGGCCTGTTTGATTGACTCCTCTCTTCCGTTAATACGTGTGTCTTTTGTCAATACAATAATGACTAAAATGCTGTGTCTTAATAGCAAATCTTAAATTAGGTAGAATGATTCTTTTTTAAAAATCTTATAGTTATTCTGGTTCCTGGGCTTTCTATACATATTTTAGAGTGATCTTGTTCATCCACAAAAATTCCTACCAAAGATTATAACAAAATATTTATCTATAAGTCAATTATTAGAGAATTGCCATCATTAGTATGGTGGTGAGTATCCAATTCACAAATACACTGTCTTCAATTATTTATGTCTTTGAACTCTTTCATAAGCATTTTGTGTTTGGGATCACACAGATCCTATATGAATTTCGCTAGACTAATACCATTATTTCATCATTTTGGAGAGCTACTGTAAGTATTTTTTAAACATTTTGGCTTCCATTTATTGGTCATATACAGAAATACGATTAATTTTTGCACATTCATGTACCTATGTTGCTAAATCCACATATTCTAAACCTTCGATTTCATGGGCTTTCCTACATAAGCATGCATGCTATGTGGAGAAGCATGAGGTTTGTATCGTTCTAGTCTATGCACCTCTCCTTGCTTCACTTCATTGGCTGGTATCTCTGTGTCTGAGGCCGAACAGGAGCAGAGAGCGAGGGCCCTAGCCTTATTCTAGTTCCCGAGGCAATGGGCAGTCACTATCTCACCCTGAGTATGACATTAACCAATTGGATCAAGTCCCTTCTATATCAAGTTTTCTGAGAGTTGTTTTTTATAATGAATGGATGCTAATTTTTATCAACTTGTTTTTCTCAGTCAATTGTATTTCTAGTATAAAGCCCATATATTCCTATTTATGGTATATTGCTATTTTGCCTATAGCTGAATTTGACTTTCTAACATTTTGTTGAAGATTTTTGCACTTACATTTATGAGATATATTGGCCTGTAAGGCTCTTATATTGCTTTGTCATTATCTTGTTTTCATGTCCTGACAGAGTGAGTTAAGGATGTTTATGTACTTTGGTGTTCTTTCTTGCCTGTGCAGACACATGTAAAGGTCAGGTCAGCACTGAGATGTCTTTGATCGCTTTCCACTTTTGGGGGTGAGGCAGGATCTCTTGTTGAACCTGAAGCTCACCATTTCAGCTAGACTGGTTGACCAGTATCTGTTTTCTGGAAGGGATCATATAAATTGGTATTCTTTCATTTTAAAATATTTGGCTGGTGGGCTAGGGAGATGGCTTAATGGCAGTGCAGGTATGAGGACCTGGGTTCAGATCCCCAGCACCTACGTGAAAGCTGGGTACAGCAGCATGCTCTTGTAATCCTAGCACTAGGGATCCAAAGGAAACAGGTAATTCTGGGGGCCTGCTGATCAGTCAGTCTAGCTGAAAGGGCCTATTGTTATCTCTGATAATTTTTCTTTCCCTGGCATCTATGTTGTTTTATACGGATACAACTACTTTGGTTTTCATCCAAACAGTGTATTTATTACTTGCCTCATAACAAAGTTGCTGCATCTAAATACCTGACAAGACTTAAAAGAAGAAAGGTTTGCTTTGGCTCCTGGTTCGGGTGTTGCAGTCCATCACCACAGGGAAGGCATGTCTGTGGGACCAGCTCCCTCCTGTCCATGGCAATGGGAGGCTGCTCCCTCAAGTCTCTGCAGGTCAGGAAGCAGAGGGCTTTCTCCTTTTCCACTTTCGTTCTTTCTGGGACTCCAGCTCAAGAGAAGGTGCTCCTCACTTTCAGGGAGGGTCTTTCCCACTCAGCTAACCCTCTTTGGAGAATCTCCCATGGACATACCCAAAGATGTGCCTCACAAATTCCTTAGGGGTTTCTTAACCCAGTCTGATTAATGATGAACATGAACCATCACATACGGTATTATCACAGTGCAGTTATCTTTGAAAACATCCTTTTTCAGTCTTTATTTTCTTTTTTCAGTTGTTCTCAAGTGATCCTTTATTGAAATATTTTCCTTTGTAGTTCTCAGTCAGCTGGACATTCCACTGCACCATTGTGCTGCCCTCTAGAATGCCGTCTGAGTGCTGTTCATCACTACTGCAGGCCACAGAAGGGAAATCCCAACAACCTCGTACAGGAATGCAGAGTCTGCAGCGAATGTTAGCGCGGTATCTGTCCGGCAATATTGGTTATCACAAGTGTGTTGCTGTTGCTGTGCTATGAGTATTGTTTTCCTGCTTCTTTCTGTCTTTGGGTAATTCCTTGAGGACTTTAACAATAAGGATAGAGGTGGAATATACTGCAGCAACCTGGGTCTATGCGCTCTGAATGGTCGCTGTAATCTTCATTCCTTCCTAACAAATTGTTTTCTCAGCATTGCAATAATCAATCTGGTAGGCTTTCCTTTTCTTTTTAAAGACCCAGGGAGTTGATCTTAGGGCCTGGACAGGCCTATCACTGACTTTTTCCTATCTGTGTAGCTTAGGTACATGACTTTGATCTTGTGATCAAGCCGAGATGACCTGGAAGAGGTGGCTGATGTTGGAGAAAACTGGATAGGTGATGAGCCTGTCATATGTTTGAAGTGCATTTTTTGTTATTTTAACATGCATTTGATTCCTATTTTTTCTCTATTTTGACAGACTTTCTAAGCAGTTTATACTGGTTACATTTCATGTAATTACTGATATGTTTAGATGTAAGTACACTATTTCATTACTTTTTGCTGCCGTGCTCTCTCTCTCTCTCATTTCTGTTTTTTCTGCCTTGTTTTGGTTAACTTTGAACTTTTTGAACTTTATTGTATTATATATTAATTTTTCTACTGCATTGCATCTTGATTATCTTTGTATCTTTTGAGCTGCCCTAGGACTAGGGTAGACATACTCAATTTTTCTCAGGTTACTTGGAATCAAAGCTTTACTTCTTCAAGTAGCCTAGGGAAATGCCCATACCTTATCATGGAGGTCATCTTCCTCCACACTGTGTGCTGGAGTTGTCTTACATATTACAAGTACATTGAAAACCTCACCAGAAGATATAATCATGTTTTTTTTTTCAACTATCAAATGCATTTTACAGGAGAATAAGCCTATTTTACTAAGAACCTCTCAACTTCATTCTTAGCAAGGTGAGATTTTCTCACATCCCTGTAGCTACCTTCCTTTCAGCCTCTTTTTTGACCTCACTGATTATCGAGCCTAGATTTCTCCTTGAAGAAAGATAGGCCCTATTCCTGGGCCTTTCTAAAGTCTTATCACCTCTGGCTTGAGAAGTGTGGGTTTTTTTGTTTTGTATTGTTTTTTCCTTTGCGAATCAAGCACGAGACATCAGAGGGAGTTTCTTTTTCTTTTGGAGCAGCAGTAATAGGGTTTACAGGTGAACTATGCAGTTGTCTACACTGTGCTAGCCTTATACAGTGTTTGAAACTATCAATCATTCCGGTCTTTGGAAATGAGGGGAAGGAAGACCAACACTGATTAGAATATTTCCCTCTCTTAATGCTGCCCTGTGCAACTCTGATGTGTTATAGCCTTTATAGGCTCATAAATCTCTTTATATACACATTTTATTCCCAAACAGTACAGACAATGTATGTGTTTTCTTGTCTTTTAGTATATGAACACTAGCTAAACACCAGTTTTGTGCAGAGCAAGACATTTTTGAAATCAGAAGTGAGTGCTCAATACCAGGACAGGTGAACCCCACGAAACGCAACATAAACACCTCTGCAGCTGGTGATCGATGACCAACACTGATTTGAATCACAACTAGAAGAGACCACTGGCAATGGACTAGACCACAGAGGATTTTTAAAAAGGTATTTGAGGGGCTGGAGAGACGAATCAGTGGTTAAGAACACTGACTGCTCTTGCAGAGGACCCAGGTTCGATTCCCAGCACCCACATGGTGGCTAACAACCATCCATAACTCTAGTTCCAGTGGATATGACACCCTCTTCTTACCTCTGCAGGCATTGCACGACATGGGTTCACTTACACACATGCAGGCATAACGCTCATACACATAAAATGAAAATAACAAATAAAAATAAATTAAAAGGGTATGGGAGAAGTCTCTACAATTGTAATGATGTGGCCATTCAGAACTTCCTTCACAGGTTAAAAGGTGTTTCCTTGGGTACCATCTTTTTCCATTGTTCACTACCACTCTGCAAGGGAAGTATTATTCTCAGAGATAAGGTAACAGAGGGTTAGAGAGTAGATGCACAATGGCCTAAATCTATCAAGTCAGCCTTGGTAGGACTGTCGCTGGGACTCTGCCCCTTCTCACACAGAACACTGAACTGGCTGTCATCTAATGTCTTACTAGGTATGAACTTTGGGGGCAGTGGGTCAGAGTTCAAATTCCTGTTCTGTGACCATATCTGGCCTGCATGATCATGGGTAATTGTGAGCAGAATACTCGCCTTTATGCAGCACTTCATACTGAATGATTTCCTGTGCTGCCTCCTTCAACATAGCACACTAAGACCCCACCATGTAGTCACTATTAGAAAATGACATTTTACTAATGAAGGGGATAGCTGAAAGAGGCTGGAAAAGTGTCCAGGACACAGGAAATACACAATCTGTATCAGTTTACTCTCTTTTGACCACAGTGTGGGTCTTTTGAACCACTGTTTTAAATATCCTTAGGCTCTTTAGGAAGTGAACCTTTTGCCTAAATAAAAAAAAAAAGAAAGGTGCCTCCTCTGGCAGTTTCCTCCCAAACTCAAGAATTGCTTTTTACACAATTGTATAATTTTTAAAAACAGATTATTGCTTATTGTAGCTAATATCCCACCCACTTTTTTAGAAACCGTTTGTTCTGCGCAGGGGTTGTGGCCATGCATGAGAAACAGCAGGTGGTGCCAGATGACAGGTGGTGCGGGAGCAGTCCCCGGTGGGAGGCGCGAGCAGGCAGGCAGGCGGCTGCCGGGAGAGCTTCTAGGCGCTGGCGCCTGCTCTCAGAAGCTCCGGATCCAGACGCACGAGAGGGCTGCTGGTTCAGCACCAGGAGCTCAGGCTGAGGAGGGAGGACTCCTGTTTGTCCTCCTCCTCCTCTACATATTGGCTTGAATCGGCTCTGACCCCCACCAGTGCAGCACAGTAAGTAGGCATTTGTTTTTGTTGTAACCACTCCCCGACATCCTCCAAATCCTTACCACCCTGTCATCCCAACAACCCTGTTTTGTCTCAGTATGCGCCATCAGCAGGATTGACAGGGAGAAATTCAGTGTGCTGGTTTTTGAGGGTGGGGTGGAAGCACCGTTTGACTTCAAAGGGAGCTGGGGGAAAATAAATGTGGTTTGTTTATTTAGTTGACAATCTTGGGATATGGGGGCTGCTAACTTTCTGTGGAAAAAAAAAAATCCTTTGGAGGCATTTTATGGCTGAATAACAGGATCAGGTTCAAGCCAGCCTGTTTTAAGAACCTGAATCTCATGTACCATTAATGTACATATTGTGTGAAAAGGTACCGCTAGAGAGACTAAATGTATTTATTGTGTTTTAGATTGCTAAAGAAAAGGCAAAATAGCAATGAGAGTGGTAAAGGGAAATGTGTCATGCTGTGGGGGACCCAAAAAATGGAATTTCCTTTTGTGTGGAGGATAAGCTTGCCACTGAAATTTCATGGATACTTAAGCTGTAGTGTCCTGATGGGTTTTTTTTAAGCTTATATTTTTCATATGGGTCTGCGATTTTTCACTAGCCCCCTAATTTGAGGGCTGTTGAACCCTGTGGGTAGTTGGCATGTTCTGATGAATAAAGAAGTTTCCCTGGACAATGGGAATCATGTCAGGAAATCTAGTGGAGATGGATGGCTAGTGCCAGATTGAATGCAGCCCCAGGGGAGCTGTTGAGGACCCATCAGCCCCTCTCCCTCTCTGCCTCACCTCCGGCTGTAACCAGAATTCTACTGCTTGCCTCAGGTCTGGGAAGAAAAGCAGGATGGTGAAGCTGAACAGTAACCCAGGAGAGAAGGGGGCCAAGCCGCCTTCAGTGGAGGATGGCTTCCAGACTGTCCCCCTCATCACACCCTTGGAGGTTAATCATTTACAGCTGCCTGCTCCGGAAAAGGTAATAGGTATTCTTCCTTTTCAGTGGTCCCCAGGTTACCCCCATGCCAGGAACAAAACAGAAAAATGTTTTTTTACCCTCCTAAACCCTCTCATTCCACCAGCTACCAAATATGCCCTGTTTCTTGGGAAACATTTCCTCCAGAGCTAAGACATCTCTTGTCTTATTTCAGATCTATGGTGCTTATTCATTTTGTTCATATCTACATACATAGGAAAGCAAATGACTATTTCCCTGCTGAGATTTTGTCATGGCAGATGAATACACCTACCTAAGCTTCTAGATGGTGACAGAGGGAAAACCTCTCTTGTTTTTCTTGAGGTGGTGTTTCAAAAATTGATTGGTATATATCTGGAGACAGAGAACTGGATTCAGTCCAACAGCTTTCAGTTTGCACCTGCTAAGGTCTTGTCCCTATACCAGGAGTTGCTTATAAAAAGACAAAGTTACAAAATCCTTCTTCAAATGAACATAGTGTGTCATGGTAAATGCTCTACCCAAGCATTACAAAGATTTGGAGAGTACAAAGAGTGGGGAGGAGCTGGGAGAGGACTGGGAGGACAGGTTAGATGAGCCAAGGTAAGTAAAAGCTTTACAGGTTTGGGGAAGGAACAGTGTATTCAAGGCAATGGTACAAGTGTATGTTCAGAACGAGACTGGAGAACAGCATCTGGGGAGGCGAGGCTGGGAAGAGCTTGTGGCTCATGGCACATCTCCTGACATGGAGGAAAGGACATGAATGGAGGTGGCAGAGAGGTGGCATCCCGTGAACATAGGTGGGAGAAATATTGTTTAAGATCTACCCAAGAGAACTTGGGGTTTTAGAATGTGAGCTCTTGCACATCACAAGAGAGATGTGCAGATAAACGATCCTGTTCGCAGTCCAGGAGCAAACAATGGATCATTCCATCTGTTTGATTTCTTTCATTGGCATCTCCAGGAAGGCACTGTGTGTCTTAACCAGTTGCCTCAATCCAATCAATGAAGAGGAGCTAAAGCTAGATAAAGAGCCTGTCTGATGGGCTGGGGCTGAGTCATTTGTTTTGAAAGCACAGAGGTTTTCAATATAAGAATGTGCTGGGGTGGGTGGTAGAAATAAAGCACTTCTGAGTTAGCCTGAGGAAAAAACAACTTTGAACAGGGAATTAATGCTCCAAAACTTGAAGAGACAGTGCTGAGTACTTGCTTCATGCACATCAGCCACTCTTGGTTTTTGGCTACATGTTGGAAACACCAGGAGATTTTAAAACTCCTCATCTTGAGGCTACACCCCACAACATTTCTATCAGAATCTCTAGGTATCCATATGAATAGTCTCCCCAAATGCCTCTCATGTATGACCAAAGTTGAGCAACTATATGCAAGGAGTCAGGGACTCTGCCCTCACATTTAGAAACCAAAATTTGGAGCTGCCTAAGCTCATGGAAATGCCTGGGCCTGCACTCAGGCAAAAGAGGAAGTGTGAAGGAATACTCACTGTCTAGAAACTCCGAAGCCTAATGACTACACCTTGCAGAGCTTCATGTCTCTTAACAGGGGTGTAATGAAAAGGGACTGTGGGGAGGCCACCTCCCCACAACCTTCCACACAGTTACAGACCACCCAGAGATAAGTGTGGTCTCTTTCAGCCTCTACTCCTCACCCTCTCTGAGGGCTTTCTTTTCTCACTGACAAGCAGTCCAGATGTTCCAGAAAGTCACCCCAACTCCAGAAGAATAAACCAGCTCTCTTCTAGTGGACCTGCATGTATGGGAAAGGAAATGGTGTATCCTGAAGGATGTGTTGGGTTCCTACAGGGCCACACCTCATACTTCCTCTCATGTTCCTAACAAAACCCTTCTACCAGGTGGACGGTGACGTCCTCTTTTGTGAAGAAGACCACATACAGGTCGTCAGAACCAAGTTAGATGTGACTTCAGAAGTCAAGTGGCACAAAACAGAGTGAAAAAGAGTAATTAACATTTTCAAGTTAAATGCTAGGTATTGTCCCAAGCTGGATCTACACACACACACACACACACACACACACACACACACACACACAGAGGAGAGCAGCAGGGATAACACACACACACACACACACACACACACATTCTGCAATTTTACTTCATTAGTAAACAATCCAATAAGGGAGTTGCTACTTTGATTAAATTTTTAAAGAAACGCAGACATAGGCTAGTAATATAAATTCTCAAAGCAAAGACTGGTGAAGCATCCTGGGTATAGAACTTTCCACTTCAGGAACAAGGAGTAAACTGGTCTATAATCCACAGATTTGGTCTTTATTTCTAATTCAGTTACTAACCCACTCTTAGGTCTGATGTATCTTCTCTGAGTGGGAAATTAATAGTGTTCTGTGTTCATATTTAGATTATATGATTTTTATAGTTTTCAGTGCAGGGAACTGAAGTAGGGTATCATGCGAATATATTAGGCAAGTGCTCTACCGCTAAGCTACATCCCCAGCACAGATCTTTTGGTCTTTACAAAAGCAAACACAATTTTTTCCCCTAACAACAAAACCAATGTGTTAAAGGTTGAATTCCAGTCTAGATGCCAATTTCTCTAACCAGTACTTACCAATATGAACTCTGGAGACACTTCTTTAAGGTGGATTCCAATCCATGCTCCCCCTTTTACTGGTGTACCCTTAGCTAAGGACTCTGGCACACTTTTCTTTGGGGGTGTGGCCACTGGTAGATGCCATACTCCCAAAGAAAAATGACTCTCTTTCCTCCAGCAGCCATCAACTGATAACTCCTCAGCTATAGGTGGGGCCTCATGAACCCCTCCCCTATCCATGGAATTTTACTTAGTCCATTTTCTGTTGTCATAACAAAAACCTGAGGCTAGGTACTTTGCAAAGAGAAGAGCTTTATCTAGCTCACAGTTTTAGAGGCTAAAAGTCCAGAAAGCCTGGCGCCAGCTATGGCTGGATCCAGAATGTGGCAGATGGTATCAAGCTGGAAGCATGTGAAAGAAGGAGAGATCACATGGTGAGACAGAAAATAAAAGGCTTACTTAGCTCTTTAGAAAACTAACTGGAATCCCAGAAGAAGGAAGTGCCCCCAATGACCTCATCATCTCCCTCTACACCCCACCTCTTAATGGTTCCATCTTCCTCAAGATAGCTACACTGAGGACCCAGTTCCAGTACATGGCCAAGGATGCTCTCAATATACTACAGTAAACATCATGGCTCTCATCTGCCCTTCAAAAGAATTATTCTGTGCAAATGTCAATAAGGCACACATTGGGAAACCCTGTCCTACTGTTTTCTGTGCTTTCCAGAACACTGCCCCTTTTCCTCCTTCCTCATGCCCTTCTCAACCTTGCCAGTTTGATAAAACAATATTCATCTTCCTAAGCCAAGATGACTTGAACTTGGTCCCCTCAGCACCTTCCCTGACCACCATCAAGTATAGCTCTGGTTATAATGATCATACAGAAAGGTACTCACTCCTCCATCCACCAGTGTGCCCATCTAGCCATCTCTCCACTCACTTATGCAGCAAATCTTGATGGATGCTTCCTATGTGCTTGCTTGGCTAAGTATGCATAGTCATGAAAAGACAGTATGGCTATAGCCTTCATGAAGCTTCCAGCACAATGGAGAAGAGAGACTTCAAGTCACCACACAAACAGAAGTACATAGATAATAAGCTGTGGGAAAGACTCCTGAAGCAAGAATAAGGTGCTTAATGCAAGAAAGGACAAAACTTAGGAGAGGTCTAATGATGCCAGGGAAGCAGCATCAGCTGAACCTTGCTGAGGGGAATAGAGGCAGAGTAACCAGCATGTAGGCAGGCATGGAGGAGGGACAGGCACGGAGCAGGCTGGTGGGAGATGCTAAAAGACCCAAAGACTTAGGAGATAAGGACAAGGAAGTGAGCACCAGGTCCCAGAAGGCCCAGCATATTGTTTTGAATGTGTGTATGTGTTAAGAAGGGGTTTAAAGCAGCAGCACAACAGGATCCAGAGTCCCATTCTATGAAGGTGCTGCATGGGCCACCCTAGGGACAACAGACAGACTCAGTCCCAGGATGGGTCTTCAGGAGTTTTTTCTTTGCTTCCATTCCTTCTAGTATAGCCACACCCCAAAGAGAGGTGGTCAGGTTTCCTGTCCCACCACATGCAGCGGGAGAAGAGAAAAGAGCAGAAGGCAGGAGCCTGGCTAGAAGATACAGCTGTGTCAGGATGGATGGTGGTGGTTGGGACTGGCAGAGTGGGAACAGGTGGGTGGGTTCTCATTGAGACCTGGCAGCAGATAGTGGGCAATGTTTGAATAAGGCTCCCTGTTCCTTGTGTAGTTTAAAACTGGGCTCCATTTCTTCACTGGAAAGGTGCAGAAACAAACCAAGCAGGTAAGTATCCTTCTCCAGATTGTGGGAACAAGCACCCGAGAAATTGGGACACCAGTTCTGCCTTTGGGGCCTTGAAACCATAATAGTTCAGATATTCTGACACAGCCTGTGAGGGTTTTACCTTGACTCCCACTTTGCAGTGCAGAAGTGGCTGAGATTTGCAGGAAGGTATCCTGGGATACCAGCAGGTGCACGGTAGGGCTGTAGAAAAATGACAGTCAGGCACAAGCCCACCTTGGCAAAGCCCAAGCCATCCATGCACTTGGCCAGCCAGCTGCCAGGCTCCCAGCATGCTCCTTTCCTTTCTGCTGATTGCTAAGTCTTGTGAGTCTTGGGTGGTGTGCCTGGGCTTAGAAGAGAGGAATGGTAAGATTCTAAGATCAGTTATTGACATCTGACATGCTTCAGAGTTCTTGTGGTAGAACATAAGTATTTTGTAATCTTAGAGACCTGGGCCCAAATCTTTGCTAAGAGGCATATACTGGGGACTTTCTGCAAATCATTTAGTCTCCCTGAATTTTGTGTTGTTTGAACTGCAAAATGGACATAGTATCCACCTAACAAGTTACTAAGAAAGAAAAATGTGAAAATTTTCTAACCATTCTAGCTCAGGCATGACACAGAGAGAGCGCAATGATAACGTTTCCACTCTTTCCTGGACACTCAGGCTGTATCGCCTAACAGTGTGTCGGGGAGAAGACAAAATCAGAATGAGCTGAGAATGAAGAAAGAGCTTTCAAGGTGAGGGCAGGAGTGGGATACGGCTTCATACACAGCAGACCTGGAAGGAGCATGGGCCAAGGGCCTGCTTGCCTGTTCTGAGGTTGAGTGACAAGTCCTGCCCCCTCCACTGTCTTACTTTTCTCTGTGACAGAGTCTGAGAAAAGTCAACCTCTCCCCCAATACAGAGGTGTATCAGAGGGTTCTAAGCTTCTCCACACTGAGGTAAGGCTCTGACCAGGCAACTCCTCCAAGTATATCTAAAATGATCAATAAGGATCATAAAGGATTCTCTGTAGTTTATAAACATAATAATTTTAAACAATTATCTTTTACTTAAAGGATTGGCAAAAATATTGATAATGTTCATGTTGGTAATTATGGTGAAAACCTGACCTCAATTCATGCATTTTTTAGTTAAATTGAATATATATATAGTCTTTTTGAAACAGGGTCTCCCTGTAGCCCCAGGTCACCTGGAACTCACTATGTAGACCAGGCTCACCTTGAACTCACAGCGATTCACCTGCCTCTGCCTCCCAAGTGCTGAGACTACAGGCGTGTGCCACCACGGCTGTATATTTTCATTTTTTGCCATTCTTATATGAATAAGAATTCTGTGGCATTGTCATACATGCATGTTTTCATACTTGTTCTTAATCCCCCCCACTGTCCTCCCCATGCCACTCCCCCCTCTTGCTAGCCCCTCCCTCTTCCCTGTAGTCTTCCTTTCTGCCTTTACATTCCACATATTCTCTTGGCCCCCCTCCTCCCTCCCTTTAGGCACTTTCCTCTGGCTCTCACTACATTCTTGTTGGTTGTATAAGTTGATGCAGTGTCTTTCAACAGGCATTTTACATTGCTATATATATCACCTGATTTTTGTGCTTCATATTGGTAAGCATATAGGCATCATGACTGTAGTCATGCAAAATCCTATAGATATTACCAAAAAAGATGGGGGAGGAGTGATTTGGACTATTCCAGGAGAAAAAACTGGTTAAGTAAACTCAGACGTAAAGATGTTATGAGGATGAGACAGCTGCCTAGCTTGCAGAGAGATGTAAGGGACAGACACCCTGAGCAGTGACAATGACCTCACTTATGGAATTGATGTGTGTAGTTTCTATTCCAAAGTTTCATTTTATTTTTTTAAAATGTTATTTTTAAAATTATGTGTATATGTATGTAGGTTTATATACAGGAGTGCAGTACCCGTGGAAGCCAGAAGAAAGCATTGGATCCCATGTAGCTGGAGTTTAGGCAGTTGTGAGCCACCCGGCTCATGCTGGGAATTGAGCTTGGGTCCTCTGAGAGAGCAATATGTGTTAACTGCTGAGCCATCTCTCTGGTCCCTAAAGTTTTATTTTTGATTGATACATGAAAACTCTACATATTTCTAGGGAAAAATATGATGCTTTGATACATGTATACATTGTTTAAAATAAAATATACACAATGGAACCTTATTTAGCTATAAAAGATTAAAATGATGTCATTTCTGACAACATGGATAAACTTGAAGGACACTATATATATATATATATATATGGTTTAAACTGCTAAGGTTTGAGAAGTAGGAGTGGGTTTGGTAGGGGCCATTTGAAGGTTTTTACTCTGTAATTTTCAATTTTATAACTATGAACCTATATCAAAAATGTTAACAAATTCCCATTTCACCAAAGATGAACCAGCCTAGGAGAGTCAATGTGACTTGCTCACTTTCATACAGTGTGAGTCCCGGGGGAGAGTTGTAGATTTGGGAGTTAAGAGGCTCATTTGAGGCCATATTGGCCAAACTTACATTTTCTCTCTGAGAAAGCCAAAGGCCTGGCACAGAAATGAGCCCTGGAAAGAGCCCAGAGCTGGGTAGTCGCTCCACACTAGCTTTTGACTCATCTTGCTATGTGATCTGAGCCAAATGCCTCCCTTCTCTGGGCTCTAGTCGCCCCTTGCATAAATGGATGGCACTGTACAGACTGCCACTAACTCTGAGCACTGACATTTTCCCCATGTTCTCCACCCAACACCAGCTTTCCAGATCCCAGGAAAAGATTCTAACCCAAGAAGAATGTGTGAGATGAGGAGCAGGGCAGGCAAAGGGAGACCCTCTGTCTGAAGGCTCAACTGAGGCAGTTGAGGCCTCTCTGGCCTCTTTCACCTTCTGGCCTCTCTGTTCTGGTCCATGAACATGCAGCAATGGTTCAGAGTCCTGCAGCATTGGTGACCTCAGGACCAGAATGTATGAGATGGCACTGGGTCTGAGCTGCCTCCTAGTGATCACATGAGGGCGTGGTATCACTCTCTAGGATGCAATTTCATCTGTACAGTAGTGATAATCACCCACACTTTCTGAAGTGCTTGAGAGGGCTTGCTAGGTACAAAAGGACAGAAAGCTTTGGACGTAGTGCTAGGCACAAAATGGACAAGGAAGCACTTGATGCTGTTGTTTGTTCACTGGCTCAACCAGCTCCCTCCCACCAGCCGGTGACTGACCCCACTGAGGCTAGCATTCTGCATCTGGGAAGTAGGAAGAATTACAGTGACTTTAAAGAAGGCATTTGCGGACTGGAGGAAGGATGAGGGTTAAGGCAGCCTTTCTCAGCCCTGCCCCCAGTGTGAAGTCCGGCCCCAGGGCCCTCAGCCAGGAATGCTACAGGAATGGATGAACTGAGGCTGCCATCACACAGGTCTATTTTTGGCTTATCCGGGTCCAGCTCATAAAAATACAATCTTGCTCCTTGTCAGCATTTCTGCACCTGTATTTATCGTTTCTGCCAATCCGGGGACTTGCCATGTGGAAACCTCTTCATTATTGATAATCCGGCGAAGTAGTATTTTAATTTTTTATGATCTGTACTCTGAGCCATCTGAATCACCATGTATTTTCTGGCCTTGCCAATGAAGGGGGACTTAGAAGTAGACAGGGGATCCTTTGGAGATGAATAATTTATCCCACTTTCACAATGTCAGTTATGTTAAATTATAGTCTCCCTATTAGCGTTGACAGGACAATGGGGACCAGCTATAAACAGGAAAAGAAAGCAAAGTGACTTTGCCACACCCACAAAATCTGAAAACCTGGAACCTCATTTTTCAAATGTCTGTAAAACCCTACTTTTAATGATGAAAAGACTAGAAAAGAATTTTTCTTCATTCTTCTCCGCTTCCCCCACCCCATCCCATTTCTGTTATAAATCAAGGCACACAGGGCTCTGTTTCACTCCATTTTCTTTACTGCAGGAAGAAGAAAAATGTCTGAAATAGAGCTTTTGTTTGCAAGTCCCCCCAACTCTCTCTCTCTCTCTTTCCCTCCCTCCCTCCCTCCCTCCCCCTTATGCCTTTGTACTCTGTCTTTAGAGTAACATTACCGTATATTTTCTATAAAGAAGGGAAATGTTTCTGGCTTCATTGCATAGGAACAAAGCCCCAAGCTTCGTGCAGTCCCAATAGCTGCTAGCTTCAGTGTGTCATAGGCTGGGCTTTCCCACTCTGCCTCCTCCCTTGGCTGGGCCGCTCCTCCTAAACTGCCCTTCTAGAAGGCTGTTCTCTTGCTTATCCTTCTTCAGCTCCTTGCTGCCCACAGGTCATCTCAAAGGCACTGAGGGTGGCCTGCCCTCCAGCCTTATCTCTGCTCCCCTCATGGCCCTACTCTCCGAACTCAAAGTTATCTGTTTTGGTTCTGCCAGGGGTCAGCCTCCTGGGCATCTTCTGAGTGTTTGCTGGTATGTGCTACTGCCTCAGTCTAGAAAGGTCTTTTCCTTGAGTTTGGAGAGGCAGGAATGGAAGCCAGAAAGCTGCCCAGAGCCAAATAAATGGAGAATTAAGGATGGGGGATGAGAAAGTATCACTAGATAAATGAGCTAATCTGAGAAAATCTGGGAGAGACTGCAGCTGGTAGACTGGGGGAATGGATTTGGAAACTGAAGGGGAGGAAGGGATCAGGCGTGAATCCTGTATTTGGTTTGAAATAAACAATGGTACAGATAATGTCATTTTTTCAAGCTCAGGTTCCATGAACACGCCAAGGGCAAGATAGATGGGAAAGGTGGTGGATCAGGGCCCTAGAGCTTGAACATGGCCACGGTAAATTTAGGTGTGTGGATCCAGGACAAGTACCCAGTAGATTCACTGAGCGTTGTGTGAGCTCTGGGTAGAGGTATACACTGAGTCAGAAGAATGGAAGGTAGACTTGGCAGTGATGCAGTGAGAGAATGCTCAGGGCTGGGCTTGCACAAGGATGGAGAGTGGCCATGATGTTGCTCTGAAAAATTCAATGTCATAAAAGCATAAAGAGGCCAGGTAGAAAAGGAGGGGCCTGGAGAAGACGCCCGAGGAGGGCTGGTCAGTACAAGAGAAGACTACCAAGGCCAAAGGAGCAGAAAGTCTCAGGAGGAAAGAGAAGGAGAAAGCAGGCCTGTCCACTTACAATAGGATTGTGTCCAGATAAAACTATCTGGTTTGAAAATATTCCTAGTCAGAAGTGCGTATAACTCACACAGCTTCCTATATAGCCTGGCTTAACAACACAGTGCTCTGTGGAGTCGCTCCTCATGCTCATGGCCCAGGCTGCCACTGTCCAGCAGAGAGATCTAGACTAGGAAAGGTCAAAATGAAGAATTCCAAGTTCAGTTTGTATTGAATGTGCAAAGCTGATGGTGGAACCATGGTACATTGGGGATCATCTGTGTCCCTGACAGCTCAGAGAGGATAAGGACTGTTCACTGGCCATTTGTTCCAAGCTGAGGGGCCAAACCACTTGAAATGGAGATGGGCCTCTAAGAAGATGTCATGGTGACCTTGAAGTACTATGTAACAGCCCTGGAGGAAGTGTGGCTTCTCTGAAAAGAGCAGAGCAGAGAGGAGAGTGCACATGCCAGGCACCTGACTGTTCCTCGGCCTGTCCCTGAAGCTAAAAGAAGGGTTTTCATTAGAAAATTGCCCAGGACACAAGGAACATTTTTTTCATTGGTGTTCAAAGAAAAACAAGATGCAGATGAGAGGGCTCTGACCCCAAATCAGCATCTCCTAATCCCATCGCTGCAAGTGAAGACTGTGCATATTTAAAATAAATATCATCTATAATATGCAAGTCAATTACATGTTAGATATACAGTGATCTGAAGACGTCAGTGAAATCCCAGTGTCTAAAAAGCCTTTGGGGTTCTGATTTCTTGTGTTTAACATATGTGTGGGACTCACCATGGACATGTGAGATCCCTGTATACAGCACTCACATTTTAACAAACCACAATGCATCCATCCTCCTGCTGATGGACCTTGTTCCTAGTTTGGGGGCTATTGTGAAGAACATTCTCTGAATGTGTCATCTTTTGGTTGGTCTATTATACTTTTTGAACTGACATTCTGCTGACACCTAGGAAATATACCAATTTTGATATGTTTATTTAGTATTTGGCTATCTTATGGAAGTCTAGTAACTTTTTATTTCATTTTCATGGGTTTTCTTGGAATATATTTGCATCGTATATAAAACTTGTCTCCAAGAGCAGAAAACCAACAGTAAGTGGAATTGAGGCCTAAAGAGCGTATATTTTCCCTATGACTGCAGAGCTCAGCATGGGTCAGGTGTGGTCCGGGGACAGAGTCTCTGGCCTGTCTCTATTCTCTGGGTGACTCTTGGCTTTGCCCTTCTTGGTGGGCTACCTTTGTTCCCCTTAAAGTAGCACTTCCAGAATTGAAATCCTTCCTGTACCATGCAAAGGAAAAGCATCTTCTCAGGGACACCCATGGAAACCAAGGAGGCTTTTCCCACAAGGCCATAGCCAATGCTGCCTCATATCTCATTGATCTGAACTGAACAATGTGCCAATGTCAAGGCCACTCAAATTGATGGGATTGATGGGATAGCATTCTGTGGTTGGCTAGACCTGACCAGGGATCATCTTCATCACTGGGATGAATGAAGCCCACAAGATCACAAGACTGCCACACAGTGGGGTAGGGTGCAATCCTAAAAGGAGTACCAGGGAGCTTCTGACAGAGAAAGGAAAGAGATGCTTGAGAAGTATTTCAATTACTTTTTGTTGCTGTGATAAAACACCATGACCAAAAGCAACTTATGGGAGAAAGAGTTGATTTTAACTTAGGGCTCCAGAGGGAGAGTCCTTAATGTCAAGGGAGGTAAGGCAGCAAGCAGCCAGAGCAGGGAGCTGAGAGATCACATCTTCAACCACCAACAGGAAGCAGAGAGAGAGAGAGAGAGAGAGAGGAGAGAAGAGAGAGAACTGAAGTGGGCAAGGCTATAAACCTCAAAGCTTGCCCCCAGTGACCTACTTCCTCCAGCCAGTCTCCACCTCCTAAAGGTTCTATGACCTCCCCAAACACCACTGTCAGCTAGGGGCCAAGTGCTCAAATACCTGAGCCTATGGGGGACATTTCTCATGCAAACCACGACAAGAAGCAATTTTAAAATGCTTCCTGTTAGGACAGTTAGAGTGCTAATGCCTGTGATGATTTCTCATGATGTCATCCAAAAACCCGTATTTTTCAATTTTATCTCTTGGCTCAACATGTTGACCAGAATATAGGGTCTTTCTGATTTACACAATGATGACAATGTTTTTAAGCTTAATCAGAAGTTCTAGGAAGGATTTTATCTGGGAAGGCAATGGGAAGGACTCAGAAGCAAACACTACCATATCTGCTGTGTGAGGGGAAGGATGGGAGACCAGGCTGACAGCCATGGATGTAGATGGGGTGGGACTGAACTAAGAGGTGAGGAGATGGGGCTGGCAATATGGAAGTAGACTAGTTTCCTACTGTTGTCTTAAACCAACACAAAGTTAGTACCTCATAGTTTTCGTAGCTCAATAGCATAGTTAGGTCCTATGCTCAAGGTCTAAGTCTGAAGTCAGGTGGCGTACTCTCGGTACAGTTGAGGGCAGGCTGTACTCTTTGTTTAGTGCTGAATTCTCTTCTAAGCTCATTTGAACTGTTGGCTAATTCTGTTCCTTGTGGTTGCAAGACAGAAGCCCTCATTTTCTTCTTGGCTGTCAGCTTTGGCTTACCTTCAGGTTTTGACTGTATAGCCCTGTCACAGCTTGTCAGGGTAGCTAGGCAGGGCAAGGAGAGGATCTCTTTTCTGTCCTCCAGAGTTTTACAACACCATTCAATCACGGGAGGGACCCTATGAGGCAACATGAAGAACATGAAAACAGAATATCCCTCCCTTCTGTCCTCCCCATAAGCCCTCACCTGAGTCTGACTGCACTGAGTCACTATTGTAAGCAGCCGACGTCTTGCTTTTCGCTGTTGGAGGGGGAGACTACAAAGAGAGCTGGACACAGCAGCAGGATTTACACCAGACAGTAGCCTCTGAAGGTTGGGGAAGGAGGGTAAATCATATGGGCTGGGGCCCTGGTCCCAGAACTAGCTCGTAAGGGCCACATGTCAAATGCTTACTACACACTAGTGATTCCCCCATTCCTTCCTTCTTGAGCTATATGGAGTCAACAGCCTGCCTCATGGGCCTTAAAGAACATTCTCCATAAAAGAATTCTTACCCCAGTCAATACAATTGCACACTGTCTCCAGGAAAAGTTCGTGGAAGTTTTCAATGAGAATTCTGCTGATTTAAAGCATATGGGAATTAAGAGGGATTCTGGTTAGAAGATTGCTTCTTTTCAGCTGTGTGACCTCAGGTAAGTGCCTTTGCTTCTCTGAGCTTCAGTTTCCTTATCAGGAAGATGGAACTAGTAAGTTGTAGGTAAGGTAGATGAAGTGATTGTTGTACTTCTGACAAGCACTAAATGGGTTAAAATTCTAATCACCTTCATCTCACTTCCCTTTCAAAGGAAACTTACTAAGTAGAGATTATGAAGAGACAAACTATACTAGGTGAGGCCCCAAGGCTCAGTTCCTCTGTTCTTCATAATGTTGTAGCATTTGGCAATAATTACAAATGTCCTGTCAAGCTGCTTCTTCTCCCACTTGGCCTGCACCATGATGTGAGTTCCATGAATGCCCTGTGATGTGGATGGCATATCTTGGTAAGATACACTGAAAAAATAGACTTTGGTAAAATAAGACGATATAATAGACTCAATAGATTTCCACATTTTTTTTCCTTGCACAAGTCCCTGAATTGTATTAAATTTAAGAACATATGCAAGAGATTAGCTAACATGTTATTCATCATAACTCTTTTCCTTAACCCAAATTATGGAAATGACTTAAACATTTAGCTATCGAAGGTCAGCTGCAGGCCCAGCAATATGGCTCAGTGGGTAAAGGTGCTTGCCACTGAAACCTGAGTTTGAGCCACTGGACTCATAAGGTAGAATTAGAGAACTGACTCCTACAAGCTGTCCACTGACCTGCACATGCATACTGGCATGTTCCCTCTAAAATAAATAAATAAGTGTAATAAAATAAATTTAAAAGAGCAATTGTGGCATGCTTATATAGCTTAACCTTCTACATCAAAAGTCAAAATGCTGTCTTCGGAGCTTGGGGCAGCCATTGCAAACATGATCTTACAGTAGCTGTGGTTAGCAGTACTGGGCCTGCTCAAGTCTGGGCCTGTCAACAGTCAGTCATGGACTGGGGAGGGGCTCATGGGGCCCTACCCCTCCCTGCTGAGCTCTTGGCTACTGGTGGGATTCTGGGGGAGGGACAGTCCTTGTCCTCGGTTGTGTTAATCCCACGAGGCTCCAATGGATAGTTCCAAACCTGTGGCCATACAGATGGTCCTGGTTAAAATCAGTGGGTCACAGAATAAAACAAAAAAACATGAATGTGAGAAAGGGACCCACAGGAAGGAAGGGGGATGACAGGGGTGGGAGGGAGATAAGAGGGGGGGGTGAGAGTAAATGGAATGGACTATAGAGGTATATGAAATTGTCAAAGATCAAATTTAATCAAAAGAAAATAGTTTAAGCAATTTGTTGAAAATTTCCCTCTCACTTCATTTCTGTAACAGTTGATATTTGGCTGTCCTTTTTATAATACAAAGTGAGAACTTACCCTACCATTGTGTTGCTCAGTGGTAGGGCACTTGCTGAGTAGATGCTTGACTCTGGGTTAAACACACACACACACACACACACACACACACACACACACACACAAAAAAAAAACTGTATATTTGTTTACATTGGAAATTAGAAACTGGAGAAGAACACAGGGTGGTATGGTAAAGGTAGGCTATAAACCTGACCATGATATGTGAATCTACATCATCAAAACAGGATATGCATTTTCCTAGACAGAAAACACTCATAATGCACAAACACCTAGGAAGGTGTAATCCACATTATCACCAGTGTTTTTTGGAACAGGGAAGTGTTACGGGTCATTTGAACTTTTTTGTGTGTGTTTGGGAGAGGGGCCCTTTGTTTCCTCATCTCTATGCAATGGATATTAAATTCTAGTTGCCAGGGAAAGGGAAAGGGAAACGCTTAGATCTCTGCATGCACTAACACTGGCCAAACATTTCAGGTTATCGTCAAGACAAGAACAGAGTACCAGCCGGAGCAGAGGAACAAAGGGAAGTTCCGGGTGCCGAAGATTGCGGAATTTACGGTCAGTTTCTTGGTTGGGTGGCAAGTAGAGGAAAGGTGGCACTTAGTGGTGGTACAGAGACACTGTGGAGTGGGAAAGTGATACAGGCTATTTCTGGAGGATTTCTCAAAGCCACACTGTCCCCATGGCTGAGGTTAATCACATGATCTCAGAATGTCCTGACGAATTTGATAATTGACAAATGTCGGCTACCCTCACTTTTCCTGTCCTCTTCTGGCTTTTTCATCACAGTCTTCTGAAACCCTGACAGAAATGTATGAAGAGACTCAAATTTTAGAACAGCTAATAGCTGTTCTAAATAACATACAAGGCCAAAGGACAGAAAAGCTGACTTTTTGGTGGAACAAGCCTCATGGTTACTTCTGTTTCTTGGTGAGGGTCACTAGAAGGATTGGCAAGTGTCCATTCCTGGCAGTGAGGGATTTCATGACAGAGCTGTGACGTGTGCTCTGTAAGGATGAAGGGAGAAGCTGAGGTTAGTGCCTAGGGATCCACTTAGGAGCTGAGGCAGGGGAGGGGGCCAGTGTTCAGCAGGCACAAAACAAGGGTGCTGGGGACCGAGGACAGCATGGCTTATACAAAGGCCCAAAGGCTTAGGGATGCCAGCGCTGGTAGGAATAATGGCTGTTAGGCTGGGCTCTAGGAGATAATGGGGAGAAAAGAGTAAGTCAGGAGAAGTGGGCAGGATGTGGACAGTTCTAAGTCTTGTAGGCTGTATGGATGGATCGTGGGTTGTATGCTAACAGCAACAGGAAGCCTCTGAAGCCTGGGGAAAAGTCATATTATGTTTTACATGGCTAATGGGGTGTTGGAGGGCAAGAGGGAAGAGGAAATAGATACTGTGATTGTCCAAGTAAAACTCAGCTGTGGTCCAGACAAGGCTCATGAGTGGATAGAGAAAGGCAGACTCATTTAGGAGGCAAAATTGGCCACAGGGACAGGAGGACAAGAGGTTCTGTGGGTAGACATTGGGAACAGGCTGGATGTGTTTGAGCCTTATTTCCTCTTTATGTTACCCATTAGCCACAAGCAGATCACTAAACCTTATTTCTCAAATGGAGATAGTAGTCCAGTTGCTATGAAGCTGTGTATATAGAACACGCAAAAACCACTGAAATCTGAGCAGAAGGAGCTGCAGAAGGAGCTGTTCTGTGCTGACTGTGACTGTGAGCGTGAAAGCAAATGCTGCCTTGGTTGGTTATCTGGGGCCTGGAGAGGTCCACAGATGAACAGATTGGCTGCTCTCTGCCCTTGGTGATCTTTCTCTGCACTGAATCTGTATTTGAGTGTCTGGGTGTGTGAGCCTCCCTTTCAGGAGGTAGAGGCTGTTCGTTTCTTATCACTTCAGCTTCTACTGCACAATGTGGACCCAGTGAATGTGGGCCTGGCTGCAGCTACACACAGCACCCTAGGAAAAAGCACAGAGGTCTGAGGGGAAGCTGGGGACCTTGGTGATGATGTGGGTACATCAGGCCATGGGGTAAAATTGACTTGTCCTGGCAGCATATGCCCAGAGTCACATGCAAGAATATTTACTGTAGTACTATTATCAAATTGAAGTATTTAACAAGACTTTCAACAGCTTTCTCCTGAATCCATAAATAAAACCACATCTCTGTGATAGACTATTTTATAATTTCTTAAAGAATCACCTTTTCCGTGCCAGGCATGGTGGGTGTGGTAGACATGGTGGTGGACACCTTTAATCTCAACACTCAAGAAGCAGAAGCAGGCAGATCTCTGTGAGTCTGAGGCCAGCCTGGTCTACATAGTGAGTTCCAGCATAGCCAGGGCTATATAGTGAGATCCTATCTCAAAAAGGAAAAAAAAAGAAACTTTTTCAGGCCAATGAGATGGCTCAGCATTTGATCCCTGGAACCTACAAAAAGATGAAAGGAGGGAACCAGTTCCAAAAAGCTGTCCTCTGACCTCCAATATATGTGTTGTGGAACATGCAACCCCTCCCCCATCACACACACACACCACACACACACACACACACACACACACACACACACACACACACACACACTGGGAGTGGGAGTGGAAGTCTATACCCTGTGGATAAGAAGGAACTGGTACAATCTTGTTTCTCAAAGGGGAACTGTGGCTCAGAGACATGATCCAAGCTGCTCACGCAGCTACACAGTATCAACATCAGAGCTGGGCCATCCGGCCTTGCTATCCAGTCATGCTGCTACAGCAGATAACTGCCAGATAGAGCACAAATGGGTCGGCTAAGAGAATAAAAAGGAGCAGCTCTGCCAAGGTCCAGGCCTCTGGAAGGCTTCTCCTGCAGTTTAGCCCAGTTGGCCCTTGTAGTCTGCAGAGATGGAAGAGGCTTGTGTTTCCTTGGCGGCCCTTTGTCAGCACTGACAGTCCTGTGTGGGTGGAGAAGAGCCTTGCCTTTTGGAACAAAAAAAGGGGAAGGAATGAAGCAAATTCTCATTTGCTTATGTAAAGCTTGAAGTGTTAATTAGCCTGGTTTTCAGCTTTCTTCTGAGAGCTCCCTCTGGGCTGTGGAGAGGATGCATCTGCTAGCTGGAGGGTGCTGTGGAAGGAGGGGGAGGACGGTGTGTGGTAATTAAGAGTCTAAGGGTCTTCCATGAGTCAGATCACAGGGGCTCGGGTATCCATGGAGCTTGTTGTGGGAGCAGAATCACAAAACTTATTTCTGCTGGAAAAAGGGGGTTGAAAAAAATCCATTCCTTAGACTGGGTGGTAGGGGCACCTTCTAGGGAGGCAAGAGTCTGGAAAGATGCACTGAGGAGAGTCTAAAAGCCATGGGAGGCAGTCTTGCCATCCTTGGATGTAATGAATGTGTAAAAATGTGTCTGGAGCTAAAGATGGAGATTTCATCTGGAGAAGCTGGCCTGGAAGTCAGCATTTACAGTTAGCCTTAGAGAGCTTGGTGCCAGTCAAAGGTTGCCCAGGGCTGCGATAACCTTGAGAACAACAAAGATGTGGCCTCAGTTACCATAGTTCCTTCATGGAGCTGGAACAGCTCCTGATTTCAGGTTTTAAAATTATCTGAAGAGAGCAATTCTAGCAATTATGGGATGGGAGAGAAAGGGAGAAGCTCCTAAAACTGACTTTGCTGGGGAAGGTACAGCTGCTCTGAAAGTGCTGGTGCTATGGAAAGGGCTGGGTAGGGTGGATGGCTTTAGTGCTGCAGGGGTGCTAGTGCCATGGAAGGTGGTGGTGTATTTGGAAGAACTGGCACTACAGAAAGAAAGTAGTGTTGGTCTGGAGTGTGTTGGTGCCATGGAAGTAGCTGGTGCTATATCAGGCACTGGTTCCAATGAAGAATTTTGGTGCTATAGAGGATGCCGGTGGAATAGAAGGTGGTGATGCTTTGGATTTCTGGAAGGTCCTGATGTTATAGATGGCATACTAGTGGTATAGAAGGTACTGGTGCTGTGGAGATGACGGCAATGTGGAAGGCACTTCTGCTGTTGAGATTTCTGGTGCCATGGAGAATATGGTGCTATAGAGATATTGGTGCTGCTGAAGATGTTCCTGCTGTGGAAGATTCTGGTGCTGTGGAAGGCGGCAGTACTTTAGAAAGTACTGCTGTTATAGCAGGTGTTGATGCTATGGAAAGTTTTGCTCCTGTGAAGATGCTGACAACGTGGAAGCGTTAGGTAGGGAGAACACTGGTATGATGGAAGGTGCTAATGGTATGGAGGGCACTGGTACCATGAATGGTGCTAGTTCTGTGGATGGCTGTGGTGTCGTGGAAGGTTAATGTGCTCGGGAGAGTACCAGTGGTGTAGAGAGTGCTGGTGCTGTAGAGGTGCTGGTTAGAAGTGCTAACAGTATGGAAGGTGGCATCGCTATGTGAGGTGCCTGTGTGCCAAGGCCTACTTGTCCCAGAACTGGCTCATTAGTGGAATTGAGTGTTACATTTGAAAACCATTGGGCTAAGGGCTTGAGGGACATTCAGAGCATCACTGGGGCTTTGAGGCTGGACTCATCTAAGAGTCTCAGTCTACGGCTTTGGGAAATCACTTTGCCTTTCTGGTATCCAAGTCCTCATTGTTCAAAACAGGGCCCAATCTTGAGATAACAAAGTTTCTTGTGTGCTCTAGGTGCTTAATAAATAATCATTGGTTTCCTCCCTTTGATTCTTAGCTGCCTAATAAGCTGGATTTGTCTGCTGGTTGAACTCTGAGCCTTCCTTTCTTTTCCTATGGAGATGTGACTGTGAGATCTGGAGGAACCATTAAAGGTTGTAGCCAGTTCAATGTCAGGATTCACAGGTGACCTCTGGTTCTTAACAGTCACCTCTAGAGCTATGTCTCTGCCTAAGTGTGGACTATTTTTTAATGGTCTTTATTAAATTTGCTCTTTGATGATTTCATAAACATATGTAGTACATTCTGTTTACCGTCATCCTCACTCTATCATCTCCCCTACCCCTGTCATCCCCCGTCCTTCCTTCCAGTCCTATGCAATCATGATTTCACAGTGGAACTGTCAGCATTTAATTGTAGATTAAGGATAGATCCACATGGCACATGATCTTCCCCTCTCTGCTGAACTATGGGTTACTATTCTGGGCGAGGGGCATATATTCTCTTTGGTTGTTTACCCACTGATGAACTCACCGTGTTCCAAACCCACAGTCACACCAACAGTGGGTCACAAAATGAAACAGAAAGATGGGGTTTTGTAGGCTATTTTTCAACACACTAGTTCTAAGATGAATAATCATGATGTGCGAAAATACTTCTTTAGCCATTCTTTCTTCCAACAATCCTATGACCTAGTTACTCTTACTGTTTCACTTTTACAAGTGAGAAAAATGATGCTCAGAGAAGTCAAGGGACTTCTCAGTGTTGCTCAGTCAGGGGATGTCAGACAAAGTAACCAGCTTGTGGTGCTGTATTTCCCTATGTCTGCCAATCCCTGTTCCATCCTGCATGGTCCTAGCCCAGTCCTAGCATACCTGTCTTCTTCCTTTTCTTTTCCCCTTTCTTTCTTTGTTTTTGTCTTTCTGCGCTGTATATAAGACACATTCCTGGACGACACAAGGGTGGTTAAGAAAGCAGGGCACTCTCAGTGCTGGACAGTTCCTGCAGCGCCACCTCCTGTGGGAGCCTATCTGAGTCTTCTTAGCCTGGTCCAGGGCCTGCTCTGGGCTCTGCACAGCCATGTTAGGCCTGTATTTCCACTCAATTCACCAGCACACCCAACACTTGCAGCCTATTGTCTCTGATCTAGAAAAAATGAATGGCTTTCTTCTGTTTCTAGTTCCCAGCACAGGGAAAGGCATGAGGTGATTGGTGGCTCACAGTGTGGGCCCAGTCTTCTGGAATGGTCTCCCAGTTTCCTTGCTGGGCTCATGCCCTGATTCAGGATTCAGACATGGCTCCATTGGCTCCAATCTAAGCAGGCTTTGCTAGGAGAGTATTTAAAGCACCTTGGGAAAGATCATGGAATGCCTATAGGCCAGGTTCAGAGCTCAGTCCAGTAAGGAGAAGCCAGAGTGGTGGTCAGATTCAACAACCCTGTCAGGCTGATGAGTACATTAACAATGAGGTGGGGAATTAGAGGTAAGAGTGCTAGTCCTTTTTAAAGGACCAGTTATAGGGGCTGGTTCAGTGGCTAAGAGCACTGGCTGCTCTTGCAGAGGACCCACAACCATCTGTAACTCCAGTTCCAGGGCATCTCACAACTTTTCTGATCTCTAAGGGCATTGTACCACATGGATGCACTTACATGCATGCAGGCAGTACGCTCATAGAAATAATAATTAATAAAATATTTTAGAAGTAATTTTTAGAAATCAAACAACCACAACAAACAAATAAAAATAGAGATAAAACTTCCCCAGTAGACAGTTCAGACCTAAACACACTTGATGTTGCTTTTCTACTCAGCTTTGGCTTTCTACCCTTTTCCCAACACTGACTGGCACTTTCTGTATACTATCCCATACAGAAAGGCTGCTCTGGGTTGTACTCACACAGACCAGGCTGCATGTTCAGAGGAAATACAGCTCAGAGAAGCAAAGCAATTTACCCTGAGCCACACTGAGAGGCTATGAATCTGGGATGCCCTCCCAGGTCCTATGACTGGTTGGTGCACTCTGCCCCTGGGAGTCCGGTGCTGGAGAAGGCTGCTCATAGGAAACTGTGGCTGACTGGAAGGGAAGCCCCAGCCACATGGTACTAGCTCTTGGGGTGTGCTGCCAAGCTGCCTCATCTTTCAGCTGTTCCATTTTCTTCCATAGCACAAAGCCCAGTGATGGGGTCTTGGCATTTGGCCTCAGATCTCAACCCCTCTCACCTTCCCTCCAACACCAACAGGGTAGGAGGACATGGAGAAACAGCAGAACTAGCCTCCCTGTACCAGTCTCGGTATCCCTCCTGAAAGCCCACAGCACCTGCCCTTTCTGAATTCCCGCTCTGCAGCCCTCTGTTCCTTCTCCTCCCTGGCTCCTCGGCCCCCACTCTCAGTCTCCTCCAGGCTAGTCTCACTGCCCCACTGTGCCCTCCTCATCTTCACATCCCAAGAACCTTGCCAGAACTTCACCAGCCTAGACACTCAAAGATATCCTGGAGCAAACAAACAAACAAACAAAACCACCTGTGCTGACTGAGGAACTCCACATTGATTACGCTGCAGCATTGATTGGCAGTTTCATTTTCAGCATCTTTATTTTTTAAAAATGGGCCTTATCTGTCCCCCAAGCTTCTCCCTGATGACACAGTCTTCTTTCTGACTCCAGTTTCTCGGAGGTGAGGTCTCATTTACAGCATTGTCATTTGCTTCTACCAATTTTTCATCAAAACCCCAGAGACTGCCTTCCGTTGGTGGGATTCTAATATTTGCTGACAGCAGCAACGGAAGATAAAAGATCTTACTTTATCTGTTGTCTTGGTTTTTATTGCTACCTTTTTTTTTAATTTTGAGGAAAATTTTTAAGTAAAGTATTAAAAACACTGTTGGGCTTGGAACAGAGTCATTATCTGGCACAGAAAGAATTTGCATGTGAGGACGTCTTGGTGGAGAAAGGCTGCCATAATATTGAAAGTTCCTTACTTCACTTCTAGCAAGAGTTTCATGGACAATTAGAATAATGATGCTGCCTCTGTCTTTGGCTGGCTGCTTCCTCTTGGTTTGATGAGTGTATTATTAGAGTCACCTTCAAGAATCCATGCTATTATTAGAGAATTGAAAAGTACATATTTTGTTTTGTGTTTTTTTTTTGGCTGGGTGTGGTGATGCTTGTGGTTAACCCCAGCACTCGGGAGGCAGAGGCAGGCAGATCTCTGAATTCAAGGCCACCCTGGTCTACATAGTGAGTTCTAGGACAGCTGGGGTTATAGAGAGACCCTGTTTCAAAAAGACCAACAACAACAAAAAAGTGCATATGTTTTTTTAAAACAAAATATTTCCCAGAGAGAGAAAATACATGGTTTCTGTCTTCTGAGGAATGGGTCAGTTTGGGTGAGGGGTGGGAGAGCCAATGGCCCCAAAGCCCTGTGCCTTGGTGGGTTTTATTGTGTGTTTCTCAATCTCACGGATTCAAACAAAGCCTGGTAAAGAAACACTGTGATCAGAGAAGGTACTTACTAATCAATCTAGGAGAGGACAACTCAGAGCCTTGTGACTGTTCGTATTTCTTTGGGACTTGTGCAGTGGGGAGCTGGAGTCAATTCCCACCCACTCCTGAGAGATGCTTGTTCAGAGCTTGCAAGCCAGTTGTTAAACTGTGGGAAATTTAAAAGCAGAGGTGGTGGGAGTCTTTACAGCAGCTAAGTCAGCGGCCGCTGTAGTTAGTTGTCACCTTTCTCTGCCAAGAGCTGGTTTACTCAGACACCATTGTGTGGAAGGCAGCATACAGAGTGGGAGACGCCTAGGGGGAGGGTGATACCTTGGGTTTATGTGAACTAAGGCATCTTACCCACGCCTGTGTTTCCCAGATGTAAAGTGGGATTTTGATGCCTGGATTATAGGTGTGCGCTATGCTTCATACGTGGGCATTTCCAGGGAGTTGGTCCTTGTGCTAGATGAAATGCAGCCTCCGTGTTGGGTGTCAGGGGAAGCCTGGGCCCCTTGTCTCAAGGGATTCTCCCTTGCTGACCCTGGGACTCTTCATCTCTGTTGCAGCTCTCCACCTGGGATGAGCAAAGTCAGAGTAAATCATCAGATTACCTTTTTGCTTGGGGAAGTCTTGAAGGCTTCCTCCTTCCTACTGGCAACCATGGGAAGTCCTCAGCACTGTGTGGCAGGCTAGTCCACAGCTGTTCCCCACCGTCAGCTTCCTTCTGCTCCTCTGCCTCAGCCTGTGCTCTCTGCGCCCCAGGCTCTCACAGTTTCACAGCACGGAAGCTCCAGAAGCTCCGCACCTTCAACTCTTTGCCCATGTGGTTTCCTCTGCCTCTTGCACCATCCTGTGTTTGCTCCCTGGTGACCCAGCCCAGATCCTCCCCGTGCCCCCCTTCATTTGTTCTTGATTCTGTAAGTCCCCCTATCATGGGCGGGAGGGGGTGCGGCCTAGGGTGGTAGCACATTTGCCTCTGTGCCCACACTTCTTCCTGCCCTGAAGTGGCACCTAGACTTCCCTAGAGTTCCTTGCTATTTTGGCTGGATTGCTGAGAGTAGTCCTGGAGGTGGGGGTGACAGAAGCTTCCTCATACCTTTGGTGGGGTAGTACAAGGATGATGCTCACAGAGGGTTGAACGTTTCAATTATTACTACTTATGATTAATAATAGCAACTTCATTTGCTTGAACTTCCATGAATGCCAGTACTTTGCTAATTACGTTTCACTTTGTATTTACTGCAGCTCTGGAAGTAGGCCTCCTCTTGTACAGATGAGAAAGCTGAGCATCAAAATGGGGAAGGAAGGTAGCCAGAGTCATGCAGCTAGTAAGGGACAGAGACAGGCTTTTCTGACCTAGAGAGGTGTGTGTCCAGGTGTGTTCACATGTGTGTGCATATACACAAGCACACTTTTGTCACTATTATCTCCCAAATTAGGAAACCATGCACATTTGAGGAATGGCCTAAATTAAACCAAACTAAAATGGTTGCCAGATTACTCAAATTTTAATTGCATATCCCTGTTATTTTTTTAGTCATTATGTCAACTTTATTGTGTTTTCTTTCTTCCTTTGACTACATTGTTTAGCTAAATCCTGAAATGAATTGGTCCAAAAGAAAAAAGAAGCAAATACCCTCTGGGGAGCAGTGCCATTTTCCTTAAGGCTTGTCATCCATCCTGCTTCCTGATCTCACAAGATGGAAGGGTCCGCCTCCTGACTTTCTGGGTCTCTGGGCCTCTGCTGCTGTAATGAGAGACTCTATCAAATGAGATTTGGTTGTTTTGTTTCAAGTGTATGATGTTTAAGCTCCTGGAACTGTCAAGGGAGGACAGGCCTTAGCAAAGTAACTACATGTGCAGCTTGTTGCCACCATGTTCTGTAATTATAGGAAAGCTAGTTGTCATGACAGCTACCATGAGACCTAGCTTTCTCTTGCAGATGCTGACAATCCACAGGTCTGTGATCTGAGCAAGTGGGAGGGAGTTTCTCTGAGGGATCCATCATTCATCTAGATGATCATTCTTACATTCTAATTCTCTGCATGTGGAATTAAGTTTCACTGAGGCCCTGGTTCAAATGTTAGTTCTGTAACTCATTGGCTGTGTGGCCATGGGCAAATCACGTTCCCTCTAGGAGCTTTCGTTTCCCTCTTATGTAAAATGGGGACATCAAGATCCACTTTAGAGACTGTCAGTACTAATCATGTGTATGGTGTGGGCACAATCCTTGGTCCCTGATCTGTTTCAGGTGTTGTCTCCTTAACCTCTCAAACTTGAACAAGTGAAAATCGAGGGTTAGAAGTAGTGGATGGTGGATGTTTTACAAACTTTTAAAAGATTTTTATTATTAATTTTGATAGCAGTTATGCTACAAAGCCCAATTATTATACAGAAATTCTTGTTTGAATCATGTCTAAGATGAGAGAGGGAGAGAGAAAGGGAAAAAAGAATGGAAGAGAAAAAAAAGAGAACATAAATGTCCGTTCAGTTAGGTGAAAGTGACTGAATTTTTTTCTTCCATTGCATTTCCTTGAAACTTAGAAATAAATTTCTAATCTCTAAAACAAAAAAAATATCATCTCTAAATTGGGAAAACTATTTTTGGTATCAGTCTTTTAGATTTCTCATCTATAAAACTGATGGTTGCATGTGTTAAACTCCCGGGGTGTTTGCTGTGATGTGTTAGGACAGTGGTTCTAACCAGGGATGGTTTTGTTCTTGGGTGACCCTTTGGAAATGCTTGGAGAAATTTTGGCTGTTACAGCTGGATGTTTATGTATTACTAGCATATAGTGAAAGAGGTCAAGGATGCTGGTAAACATCCCATAATGCACAGCACCATCCTCTACCACAAAAAAAAATTATCACCCACAAAATGTCAGCAGTGCCCTGGCTGAGAAAACTTGGTCTAGAACTGGTATGAGAACAGGAATCACACCAGTCCGGCCCCAGAGGTAAAGTGGACTTTCTCAGTTTCTCGTTCTGATTTTTGCCATCTTCAACAGCTTTAAAGCCTATGGGGGAAAATTAGTAAGTCAGGCTTGGTGGTTCATACAATTCCAACATGAAGAAACTGAGGCATGATGATCAAGAGTTCAAGGCCAGTATAGGCCACATAACTTGAGAGAGAGAGAGAGAGAGAGAGAGAGAGAGAGAGAGAGAGAGGAAGGAAGGAAGGAAGGAAGGAAGGAAGGAAGGAAGGGAGGGAGGGCAAAAAATCTCCTGCAAGGACTGAGGATGTTGCTCAACAGGAGAGCATTTACCTAGCAGGGTCCTGGGCGCTGGGTTCAAACTCAACCACTGCAAAACAATAGCAGCTGCAGCAATAGCAAAACCATAGTGATGACAGTATCAGGGAGGTCACTCTAGGCTACAGGGGCTTAATAAGAACAGGACTTTGCAGGAGGCAGGAGCACGCTCTCCTTTGTTCTTTTCCAGGTTGCTGCCTAACTGTAATCGCACAAATGTGATTGTGTCATCCTCCAGAAAAATACACCAAACGCTTTTTCAGGTCCATAAATAGCCTTATTATTTTTCTATAAATGACCATATAAATAGGTCATGCATGTATTTCAACCACCTCCCAGTCATCTCCAGCTCCTCTTGGGTCTTAACCTCTATGGTAATGCAAAGCATGTCTTCCAAAAACGGTATATGATCTCTTCCTTCCCACTTAGACATTCCCGGGCTTTCTTTATGTTTAGGATAAAATCTGAACTGCTTAGTAGAGTATACATAGTCCTCAGAGACTACGTCTTGCTAATTTCTTCAGTCTCCTGCGTGCCTTCAGTTCTTCCCCCAAACTTAATTTACCATCGATCCAACACCCTCTGCCCTGTCCCGCCCTGGCTCTTCTCCTCACGCTTCCCTTCACCTGTGTCAGACATTTGCTCATCTTGCAGGACTGGCTCAGACATCTCCTAGGTGTGTACTGTCTTGTCATCCCCTCTTCTCTAACCCACTGGCAGGTTAAGACTGCTGGTTTCCTCCTTGGGATCTTACTCCCTGGCCCTGGCTTGCCACCTTACCTTCCTTCATCATTCTAGGCCACTTGGAGAACTCTCCAGGGCAGAAACTGCCCCTGATTCAGTGTTATGACCTGAGCGACTGCACACTGGAAACTTAAATAGGATAGGTAGTCAGTAATTTTTAAAAATTCTTTTTCTTCTTTTTATGTCTATTATATGTGGTATGCATGGTTGCATGTGTGTGAGGGTGCCTGTGCACATATATGTATGCGTGCATGTGGAAACCTGAGGTTGATGTCAGGAACCTTCTTCCAACACTCTTCCACCTTATTCTGTAAAGCAGGGTGTCTCAGCTTGCTGATAAGGTTAGTTTCACCAGCCAGCCTGCTCCTCGGTCCCATCTCTACCTCCCAAGGCTGGAATTACAGACAGACCACCACACCCACCAGGTATTTATGTGGGTTCTGAGAAGGATCCATACTGTGGTCCTCCTGCTTATGAGGCAAGTGCTTTAACCAGAGTCATCTTTCCAGCTTGTAAGTTTGCTTTTAAATAAGAGCTCTCTCTCTCTCTCTCTCTCTCTCTCTCTCTCTCTCTCTCTCTCTCTCTCTCTCTCTCTCTCTCTCTCTCTCTCTCTCTCTCTCTCTCTCTCTCTCTCTCTCTCTCTCTCTCTCTCTCTCTCTCTCTCTCTCAATTGTAACAGTACAGAGAAATGTTAGTCTCCCTTTTTCCCCCTCCATTATCCTTTGCACCTAAAATCTGCATTGTATAAGTCTGTGCTATTCAAATTGGAAGTTTTAGACACATGGCTATGTACATTTAGATTAATCAAAATGAAACTTGTTACTTTCCTTGTTGCTATGACAAAATACCTGACAAGAAGCAACTTAAGGGAGGAGGGGTTTAGTTCAGCTTATAGTTAGAGGAAATAGTCCATCACAGTGAGGACATCATGGTGACAGGGGCTTGAGGCATCCATACTCAGGAAGCAGAGGGCTGGTGCTTGGCCAGCTCTCCCCTTTTTATTCAGTGCAGGACCCCAGCCCAATGGAATGGTACTGCCTAACACAAATTTAGGGTGGGTCTTCCTACTCCTGTTAATCTAAAGAATCCTTCACAGACAAGCCCAAAGGCTTGTTTCCCAAATGATTCTATAGTCTATCAAGTTAACAATCAAGATTAATCATCATAATGAAGAAATTCAAAAATTTAATTCTATAGTCTTGAGCCACATTTGCAGAACTCAATAGCCACACGAGTCTAGGGCTCATCACACTGGAGAGCTCAGGTTTGAAGAACTCCATTGTCATCAGTGCAGTCATACAAAGCCACAGGGAAGGGAGCCATCCCCTGGGTCTCCCTCAGAGACATTTTCTGCATGACAATATTTGTATTTATATGAACATGTATATATTTGGTATCTTCCTTTATTTCCATTTCTTCACTTCATGCACATTCAACTGTTACTTGCTTTTTTCCCCTCTTGATAATTACCTCAGAGATTTTCTACATCAGCACATTGAGATCTTTTTTGTTCTTGTTAATTGCTATAGACTGAGGATGTTTCCTAATCTTGCTTAATTAAGCCACTATTGTTCTGGCTTTCAGTCTTCTACTACTAAAACCTGCAGTGAAGTTCCTTGTGTTTATGTCTTTATACACACATACACGCACACATACACGCACACACACACACATCTTTCATGTATTTACAGGTATGTTTATAGGGTTTGAGTCATACAAAGGTTGCCAGAGCATGTGTAAGTTCCTAATTTTAATAGACTTTTGCCAAATGTTCTCCCAATTTACGCTTCCTTTATGATGCCTAAAGATGAGATTCTTTCCACGTTGCCAGTACCAGCTTTTAATTAACTTTAAAATTTTTACCACTAGCATAGATAGAAAATGCTATTTTATCAATAGCATAGATAGAAATGATATTTTATTAAGTTTATATATCTTTCATTATTGGTGAAATTGAATTTCTTTCCATATTTTTTTTGCTAAATATGCATTAATTATACATGTTAATGAGGTTCAGTGTGATATTTCCATATACGTGTGTGTGTGTGTGTGTGTGTGTGTGTATGTGTGCATGCACGTGCTGATGGAATCCACTCTCTCTTTATCCACCCTCCCCAGATGTGGCTACTACACTAACTGACTTTCTTTTTCTAGTTCTCACTTTGCTTCTGCATATGAGGGAGAACAGGTAACACTTGTTTTTCTTTCAATGAGTTCCGTGAAATTTACAAATGACACGATTTCATTCTTCTTTATGGCTGGATAATACTCCTTTATGAATATGTGCCGTTTTCTTTTTGCACCCATGGCTAGGCACCTTGGTTAATTCTGTATTTTGATTCTGTAAGCAGCACTGTGACAAACACAGGCATGCAGCTCTCTCTTTAATGTGCCGGCTTCATTGCCTGAATCATATGGCACACCCACTTTTAGTTTACTCTTTTTTCTGTTCTCCATAGCTCTATTCATTTGGATTCTTACCAGCAGTATAAACAGCTTTATTTTCTTCACATTGGTGTTTGTTCTTTGTTGACTATGTGATATTCGGGTCTTGTCTGAAAGCTTCCTGTGTGGTTAGGCTTGCTGTAACTCCTTTTACTGATTTTCATCGCTGCTACCCAAAACTACGGACTTGATTTTTCTCAGTTGCCTCTAGCCTTTTGGTTTTGTTTATGGTTTAACATCTTTAAAAAAAAAATAATTTAGAATCTTTACTTTTGCTTTAACTCAAATTAATCTTAAACTTCAGAAAGTAAAAAGTAAACGTTGACACATTTCACTCTAAAACAACGAAGGCTTTCTTCCACCCTAAACTTGTGCTTTTTTTCTGGTGTTTTTATTATATAGTGTTTTATGATTTGATACATATAGAATTTGTCTCTGACTGAAGAGTGAGTTGGAACTTCAGTGCTGTTTGTGAATGACACTTTACTGTCTGAAGTCTTTCCCTCTCTACTTTGATGTGTGACCTGCCTCAGACATTGCATTTCCCTATATATTTGAGCTTGCTGCTGTTCTTTCTTTTCTTCCACTGGTCTGGCAATTATTTGTTATCATATACCAGTGCTTTTTGTTGTACCTCATCCACTGGACCCCAAAAAGACCACCGAGGACCCAACACACCAAAATGCAAAAGCAAAGGTTT
>NW_008353596.1:4150911-4178464 GCF_000622305.1 Nannospalax galili
TGCCAACATAATTTTAAACTGATTGGATGTATAAGATGCAGCCCTGGAAGTTTCTTATTGGTAGGTGCTATTCTAAGGGCTGTGGAATGTGCTGACTGTTACCTGTAGGGCCAGGAGTCTCCGTTTTTACCTTATAGGGCAGTTTTTATGCTCATGCTTGCTTAATCTATAGTTTCCTGGAAAGGGGGTGGGGAATAGCAGGTGGGGGTCAGGGCTGCCAGGGTATGTCTAGGCATGTCTAAAGCAGCAGCCAAGCATTTTACAGAAGCTAAAAGAGCAATTAGTGGGGGTCTGGAGGGATTGGGGGTAGTGGGTGAATGAAGAGGGTCTCAGGGTCCTACACTTTTAATTAATGGTTTTATAATCTTACTATCTATTATACATAAACAGTTCTTACTTATTTCTTTAACTTTTCAGAAACTTCTTACCTGCGTTTCTTGCATGCTTTTCCATAAACAATATATTTAGGTTCCAAAACACAGTTGTTACTTTCCATTTGAATTATATAAATTTATAGATGAATTTGAAGGGAAGCAATAGCTTTCAAATTTGAATCTTTCTATCTAAAAACAAGATTTAAGGGCTGGAGAGATGGCTCAGCAGTTAAGAGCACTGACTGCTCTGGCAGAGGTCCCAGGTTTGGTTCCCAGCACCCACATGGCAGCTAACAACCATGCATAACTCCAGTTCCAGGGGATCTGACACTCTCTTCTGACTTCTGTAGGCATTGCATGACACAGTTGCACTTACATACATGCAGGCAATACCATACAGATAAAATAAAAATTTTAAAAACAAGATTTCATTTTACATCAATGGAATTCTACAGCTCTTAGTTGGACTTAAAAGTCATCTATTCAGTTCTTGTCCAATGTATTCTACCTATTTGTTGTTGATATTGCAAAAGGCTCTTTTTTGTTATCATATTTTTAATTTGGTTATTATTTATACTTAATAAAAATTGCTTTGAATTTTGGGGTATGGGTGCTGATGTTGAAATCAGGACCATGCCTGCTGACATTCCCACTGAACTACCAGGACCATGCATGCTGACATTCCCTCTGAACCACATCCCTAAGTCTTGGCTTTTTAAATGTGGGCTCTGTATTTATGCTTATTTGCCACAAGGCAGTTATTATTTTTCATTGTTTCTGGTGATTTGTTAGCAAATTCAGTTCCTTGTATTTCCTGGGTGGAGGAGTACTTCATTTGCATAAGGCCCACGTTGCTTCTCCTCTGATACTGAGTTTTCTTGTGTCATTTCGTCTTCCTAACTCTTAGTGTCCTGACATCATTTTCTTTTCTAATTGCGTTGGTCAATAGTTTCAGATCTGCTGTTTCCAGTTCTCACCACGTGAAATGTAAAGAACCCCCATGCCCTTTCTGCATTGTGGAGATGATCATATGGCTTACCTTCTTTTTAAAAATTAGATTTCTATTATCTATAATTCCATACTTGTGTACAATGTATTGTGATAATATTCACCCCATTTTTCACACTCTTGCTGACCACCTTCTTCTTCCCAACTGCCCCACCCTGTGCTTTCATGTCTTTTTTGTGCAGGTCTTGTGTAGGGTAACCACAGCTGCTGTGTATTTATGATTGCAATAGTCTTGTTATATCTAGAAGACAGCCTTTCATAATACTCCCTGCATCCTCTGACCCTTATAGTCTTTCCATTCTCTCTTCTGTGATGTCCTCTGGGCCTTGGAAGTGGAGCTATAGGTGTCCTGTTTAAGGCTGAGCACTCAATGATCACTTATTCTCAGCACTTGACCAGTTATAAGTCCCTGCATTAATTATGACCCACTACAAAAAGAACTTCTCTGGTCAAGACTGAGAGTAACACTAATCTATAGGTATAAACATAAATATTTAGAAGGCAGTTCGACAGCATGTCCACTTAGTGAAACATCAGTAGTAAGTTCTCACCTAGGGCCTGTGACCTCCCCAGCCATAGACTTTTGACCAGGTTTACAGTACCTTTCAGGTATTCCCTCCTGTAGAACAGGCTTCAAATCTAACCAGAAAGTGCTTGGTTACTCACGAAACAGCCATGCCACTACTGCTTGACAGGTTGGTATCGTAGCATGGAGGATTCACAGTTGGGTAAGGCTGTTAATGACATCTCCTCCAGAAGCCTGCAAGGCACCTTCTGGCACTATAAACACTATGGTTTGTCTCTTTTGACTCAGTGATTAAGTTTTGATAAATACAATTTTACTAGTTGATTTTCAAATGTGAAACCATTCTTACACATCATTTTATGTTCTATTGAGTTCTGTTTGCTAACATAGTATTTTAAAACTTCACTTAAAGAACACTGTGAGAACATATTTTCTTTGTGTATATGTGTGTTATCTTTATCAGATTTGGTATAGTGCTAAGCTGCTTCTGAACATGAGTGCAGGTACCTTTTCCTTTCTTCGTTCCCTGGAAAAATTGAGAGCATAGAAATAATGGGGCTCTGGACTGGAGAGATGGCTCAGGGCTTAAGAGCCAGTTGCTCTTGCAGAAGACCCAGGTTCAATTCCCCACACCCATGTGGCAGGTAACAACTGTCCCTAACTCTAGTTCCAGGGACTCTGATGCTCTCTTCTGACCTCTGCAGGCATTGCACGACATGGTTGTACCCACCTACATGCAGGCAATACTTTTGTAGACATAAAATAAAAATAATTTTAAAAACTAAAAATTTTTTTAAAGAAATAATTTTTTCAGTTCTTTTTTAAACAGAATTAATCCATACAATCATCTGTATTTGTATTGTTGGAAAGGTATGACGGTGTTCAGTAAATATATGAGGAAATGATAAACCGATTCCATTTATATCCACTAACTAGAAAAACTTTGAAAGGTTACATTTTGAAAACGCTGTTGTCATTCCCTTAATTGTAACTCCCTTCGGCAGTTTTTCTCCAAGTGGCCCCATTCAGTCAATACATATTTACAGAGTGGCCACCTGTCCCATGCCTTAGGGTGTCTGGTGTGGGTGAGCCACAGAAGTACAGTACATGGTTCACAATCTAATGCTCCCAGGATGCTGCCAGCCATAGAAGCTTCCATTTGCACGAATTTGATTCTGAAGCAACACCGTTTATCACGGAACATTAGTAGAGCTCTGGGCTCTGTATTCACTGATTATTCTTTAAGGATCTATTAGTCATCCTGGGGTCTAGAAAAATTATCTAACTCCAGGCTGCACATACAGATTGCGCTTCCTCTTTGTATCTGTGTTTCTGACGCAGGTCTAGGCATGGAGCCACATGAGTTTGTGAATTGGGGAAGGCAGCAGGCCTGCCTTGCCTACTAGCTTCTCTTTACCTCCCTGAGCTTTTGTTCCTTGATTTAAAAGACGGAGATACTAACCTTATTTTGTGGGATAAGTAGATAAAGCAACGAAACTCAATTAGCATGAGAAATAATGCTTAGCTTTTTGGCTTGGTGTCTATCCAGTTACCTAACTCAGTCTTGGACTATCAAGTACCACAGACTGGGAACACTTAGTCATAGCTGGACATAAATGTTCCTACCTTCCGAATTTACTCCCTCCACATTAATCTCCATCTAAACTGCCAAAGTACTTTTAAACACTCAAATGGATTCCATGTCAGTGAACTTTGAATGTTAAGACACCTGTTTAGCTTTCTCACATTTCCAATAAGCTGTTTAGTTTTACAAGTTATTTCTTCTGCCTGCCTCCATCTCTCACCCCCATGTATCTCTGCCCTACTTCTGTGTCTTGAGCAGGCTGTGCTCTGCCTGTTCTTTCTCTTCTCCTTCCAGGCTGGCTCGGGAGCAGGCTGTGCTCGCTGCCCACCCCTCCCTCACCCCGCATTTGCAAGCTGGTTCAGGAGAGCCATCTCTGTCACATGGCTGCTCATCTTGCCTTCTAATGGTCCCCCCTCCCAAGAGTCAAGGCCATCTTTATATTACCCCTGCATCCCGTGTGCCAGGCACTGGGTTTATCATGCGTTAGGCACTCAGCCTGTGTCTGTGGTCCAGTGGGCAGTCAGCTCTGAGTTGTATGATAAAGTGTGAATGAAATTTTTGCCATTTCAATCCTCAGAGGAGGCCAGGGAAATTGTTCTTTAAAATAAATGCAAATGAAATCAGGAAAATCAAGTGTATTTCTCAGCTACAGAACATAGAAAAATGTGAATTCCCTAAACAGACCCCAGGGCATGGCATTGTAATTGGGAGTTGGAAGCTCCTTTAATTTTTTGATACCACCAGAATGGTTTGAATCTTTTGAATATTAGTCATTCACATATTCTTAGCTATTCTAAATTATTTTCCTGATTTCTTGATTGACACATAGTATTTGTGCATTGTTATGAAGTTCAATCTGATGTTTTGATTTGTGATCCTTTCAGATAATAGCCTATCCATCATCTTTAACTTTTTATCATTTATTTATGATCAGTTCATTAAAAATCTCTTGTAGTTCTTTGGAGGTCTACAGTGCATTATTGGAAATGATATTCTACCCTCCTATGTAATAGAACTCTAGAGCTTGTTCCTCTCCTGTCTGTAACATTGCAGTTGTTGGCCAACCTCCCCCTCTTCTACTTTCCCTCTGGTGACCATGGTTCCAGTTGCAGCTTCTATATGATGAACAGTTTCTAAACCCACATAGGAGTCATATCAGGGAGATGTGTCTTTCTGTGCCTAACATTTCTCTTAATAGACTGCCCTCCATGTCCATTCATGTCATTACAAAGAACAGGATTTTATTTTTTATGACTGAATCATATTCCATTGTACATATTTTATTTATTCTTTTGTGGCTAGACACCTAGACCAATTCCACAATCTGGCTAATGTGAACAGCCCAGTAAGAGGCACATTAAAAGTGCAGTGTGTTTTTTGCAGAATGATTTTATTCTTTTGGGTACATCCTTATCTCATTTTAGCAGTGTTTACTGCTTTCCTGCATGGCTGTACTAGTTCTGTACATCATCTTCAGGCTTTATTATTTTTTTTGACTTTTTAGAATAGCCATTCAAATGGGTGAGGTGGTTTCTGATTGAGCTTTTGATTTGCATTCCCCTGATGGTTAATGATGGTGAGCATTTTAATACTTCTGGTGACCATTTGTCACTTTTATTTATAATTTTTCTTTGTTATATTTTGTTTATTTTTATTTTTTGTGTATGAGTGTTTGTCACTTTTATTTATAATTTTTCTTTGTTATATTTTGTTTATTTTTATTTTTTGTGTATGAGTGTTTTGCCTGCATGTATGTAAGTACTCCACTTGTGTGCAGTGCCCTTGAAAGCCAGAAGAGGGCATCAAAGCCCCTGGAATCAGAGTTACAGGTGGTTGTTAGCCACTATGTGGGTCTTAGGAACCAAATCTGGGTCCTCTACAAGAGTAGCCACTACTCTTAAACACTGAGCCATCTCTCTAGCCCCTGCCCCTTTTATTTTAAAGAGTATTTCCAGAGGAGCTTAGAAATCAAACCATTCAGCTATTCACAGTGAAATTCGGGAGGAAGTGCACTTGAAAGACTTTGAGCCTTCCTGTGCAACTCCTGTCTTCTTTTTTTGGCAATACCAATGATTTTACAGTTAAACACCCACACTTCAAGATGACTGTTTCAGTAAGTGTGGGGGTGGGAATCAGAAGTATACTGAATATTGATGGAACATTTTCTGGGCAGTAGGCACGATGTTTGCTGCCTTGTCATCTCTGTTGACCTTCACAAGTACCTTACAATGGGGACATTGTTGGACTCACTCTATTTGAACGACAGAACAGAACAGAGAGAATGTGACTTGTCCAAGGCAGTAAACAAATTAAATAGAAGCCATTGTATGTCATCTGAGCAGTCAGTTTGGTTTTCTTTTCTTCAGTCTATGAACATTGTTTCAAAGATTATTTCTTCCTTTGATCAGGCTTCTAAAAAACACAGAGCCAATTTATTTCCCACTCATTTCAAATATAAGCATTCTTATCTTCCATGCCTCTGATTTACTTCATTACTATAACAATATTCAACACAAATATAGGCCAAGTAACCTTTGTCCGCAATGTTTGGAGCCAGAAGTGTCTCAGGTTTCAGACTTTGAATATTTGTATATACATAATCAGATATCTTGGGGATGGGAACCAAGTCTCAGTCTGAAATCCATTAATATTCATATATATGAATATATAATGTACATATATTACATACAGAGCCTGGAGGTAACTTGATACAATTTTCTAAGTCTGCATTTTAGCCATAGCCTGTCATATGAGGTCAGTGAGAAGTTTTCCACTTGTATCATCTCAGTGCTCGGAATGTTTTAGATTTTGGAGCATTGTGGATTTAAAATTTTTCAGATTAGTGATGCTCAACCTATAATAATTGTATAAGCACAATGCAGAAACCATGTAAGGTGCCTGGGTCAGAATGTGGGACAAGGTGATCACTCAATGAATATTAGCAGCTACTAGCCCATGAAGGCCCTAAGTTTCTTTACATCATTCCGGAACAAGATGAGGCATGATAAGAAGAGAGAAACTAGTCAGCTGGCATTTACCTACTTAACACAGTTACTGAGCACCCACTGCAGCCAGGCCCTGGCCAGATGAAGAGGCTACAGAATGAATCCTCCAGGCCCTGGCCCTCAAAGAGCAGTGTAGTCAAAACCTGGCTCGGCTTTCTCAGCCTGGAGCAGCTAGGGGTCCGCATTTCTTTTCAGGCCTTATTTTCTGTGTCCAAGAAGAGAGTCCCTGACCTAAGCCTCACTTCCTTCACTTTACTCACAACATTTCAAAGACAGCTTTGTACAAAGGCCAAGCCACAGGTACCTGGCTCTGTGCCACGGCAATTCCCCCTCATCCAGCCAGGGCTTCTGAGTTCACAGTTGAACAGATGCACAAATCAGAGATCTGAAACTGTAGCCTCTGCAGAGAGCTCAGTGAGGGAAGAGCATCTCCTTAGGTCTTGGGCCCTTGTCTTAATGTCTCTGTGGCCTCACATGTTGGCTGTGCAAACTTGGGTCTACTAGATAATTCACGATGGCTCTTGAATTATTTGCAGCCAGGGAAAGTGCGTGAAGCACACGGGTCTCATTCTTGCCCCAATAAAGGCATAAAAAAAGATGATTAAGGCTATGACGCACCAGGTCTTCTTAATGAAACAAAGTCAATTGTTCAGTTATTTTTAGTGGCAGATTGTCAAGTAGTTGGCTATGCTGGTGACTGCTTGAAAGATATATTTAAATACTAGTGACAGTAACAGTACCCAACATTGTGGGGGCATTATGTCCAACATCTTTGAAAATCCCCCACCCCATCTACCTGGTAGGTAGGTGACATTACTAATTGCTATTTTTTTTATTTGATTAACCTGATTTAATCTTTTACAATGTTTACAGACTGGACCGTTGTACATATGAACTCACAGTGGTTGTAAGAGCATGCACAAGACAAGCAATTGCTGTTTTGTACATAAGGAATCTGAGACTCAGACAGGTGGTATCATTTACTTAAGGTTACAGTCACTAAATGGTGGAGTATACATTGAATCCTATATTGGTCTGATGCCGAATCCTACTCTTCCCTCCCTACCATTATTCCCTTTCAAACAGCTGCATCCTAGATCCTGATAGGTAGAACAGAATGGCCACACCACCTGTGCCCTGGACACTTCATAGATTTTCATTTTCTTAATAATAATTTGAAATCATCATGAGGCAGCAGTAAATAAACTTCATGGCTTTGCTACTCAAAGCCTTTGCCCTGAATGAAGGGGCAGACTATTAGCTACAACCTTACCTATAGAAACAGCCAGGCCAGGGCTGGAGAGATGGCTCAACAGTTAAGAGCACTGGCTGCTCTTTCAGAGGACCTGGACTCTAATCCCATCAACCACATGGTGGCTAACAACCGTCCATAACTCCAGTTCCAGGGGATCTGACGCCCTCTTCTGAACTCCAAGGGCATTGTATGACATGGGTGCACTTACATACATGCAGGCAATATACTCCTACACATAAAAATAAAAACAATAAATAAAATATTTTTTAAAAGAAATATCCAGGCTCTATGACTTGTCTGCTGAGATGGGTGTTAAAAGTAATGACCCTGGTAAGACCACTGAGGTTTGCTTGTCTTGACCAGTTTTCCAAAATGAAGGTGATAGCATGAATGTCCCAGAGTTCAACAGCCAACGAGGGTAGGGGATGGGTGGAGCAAGAGCTAGCCTGGCTTCTGGGCTTCTAGGGGGCCCTGGCCTCAGTTTATAAAGGAGAGGATGATAGGGGCTGTAAGATGGTTCAGTGGTTAAGAGCACTTGTTCACTCCATTTCCAGGGGTCCAGTGCCCCGTTCTGGCTTCCATGGGCATGCATGTAGTGCACATACTTACTCTGAGGTGCACAGATATACATATTAAATAACTAACTAACTAAATAAATAATAAATAAATAAATAGTAAATCTTTTAAAAAGGGGGGGGATGCTGAAACTTTCATCTAGCAGTTGTTGGTATGGACATAAAGGGAGGCATATAAAAGTCCAGTGCTTGGCTTGTGGTAAATGCTCAGTAAGTGCCAGGTCCTTATCCCCTCCCGCAAAGCCCTTCACCTTGCTAAGTAATATGTCTTTATTTATTTGGAGATGCTTTTGGAATGTGTGCTCCAGACCTCTTTCCATCCTGCCTCACACCATGATTGACTACAGGTGTCCATAGTGCCACTAGGGAGCTAGCACTACATTTAGTTTTAGACCAGTCACACTGCCTTCCTCACCCCAGACCTTGACCAAAACAGACTGGAGGTGATTCCTGGCTGTCTGACCTCTGACTATCCACTTTTGGAATCCTATTTCTTATAAACTAGGTGTGGCAAAGCTGGACTTCATAGGCTTGTTGGAGGCTGTGGTGAATGATGGGAAGCATCGTCTCAGTCTGCTTGCCCCGCTCTGAACACTGCTAGAAGCTCACGATGTGTGTCTTTTCTTGAAAACGCATAAGGTCCACCACAGGAACTCATTCCTGTCCTCCACTGGCCCCTTTGGATGGGACTGGTCCCTTCCCCACCAAGGTCCCATAGTCTCCAACATGTCCACGACTTTCCACCTGGCTCTTTTCACTTATTTCTGTTGTTGTGCGCTCTGTGCTCATCCAGAGCAGATGACCAGGGACAGCCGTCCCTTTCCTCTTGACAGACTATTTAGACATAAGAAAACATGTTTAGAATTAGTTTACATTTGCTCTCTTTTGTCATCTTACGAGGATACCATCTTATGAATGAAGGCCTCAGCTTCTCTCTCCAGTGAGAGGCTCCCTGTCACAGGCCTTAATAGCCCAAGTTAAATTACGGTCTGAATTTCTAAAATGAAAAATGCTTTAGAAAGCTGGAGATAGAGCTTCTATATAAGCAGGGCCTCAGCCCCCACTTCTTCTTTGCAATCAACATCCAGTAGCACATTAAATGAGAAATGGGTGATTGCTTTGGAATGTCCCAATTTAAATAGTGCTTTTTCTCTTTCAAGGATTCCACAAATATTAATGCATTCCTGGTCCTGTGCCTCAGGGCCACATTCCCCTGCCCATGGGGAATTTTCCCCCTCTGAGTTCGGAAAGAGATTCTTGAATTATTGCTCATAAAAAGTTTGAGGCCACAGATGTTTCATTTCCTTCCAAAAGGCAATTTGCTTAGCAGGATTCACTGGCGCCCTGGGGAATGGTCTTCTTTAATAGGTTTTGGGGGTTTCTGTGGGAAACTGGCCAAACATTATGATAACAGTCTTTCAATTGGGGATGGAGAAAGCCTTTGTGTCCCTGACAGTCACGGGTAGCAGCCAGCCCATGGCATGGGGCTTTCTGGTCACACCTGAATTCACATCTCATCCGCCCTATTCTTTATCTGAGTTTCCTTAGGCAAATGACTGAAATCATCTGCATTATACCTTTTTCATTTATGAAACAAAGATCTTACCTAATAGGACAGACTTGAAAATTGTCATTAAGAAATGATGTTAAAACAGATATTTCATGCTTAATAAGTTATAATGTTCCTCTTAAGCCTCTCTAGTGAAATTTTGACTGCAGAAGTACAGTCCACAGGCAAAGCCGACTGCCTATTTAGGACCCGGACCAAGTGCGGAATGGAACAGACTGATGGGCCCTCCACTGGATGCTCATTTCACACCTGTCTGACATTTTAGGGTTGTCATTTCTAGCCAGGATGGTATCTTTGCAGAAATCATTGTGATGTATTTGCTTAGATGCTGCTTACTGAGCATGTACCATTTCTCACAGAAGCCAGGCAGGTGATCTTTCTAATCTCATCTCACATTTCGATGCTTGTGTGAGTGCTGGGTACCACTCTAACTCCCATTTCATGGGTGGGGAAGCAGACTTCACAGAGGAACAAAACCTCCTCACATCTTGCCAATGACAGCAGGGGCAGCTGCGAGCAGCTAAGGTGTCTGCTCTTCAGAGGCCACGTGAGTTTCAGAGCAGCTCTGGCCAGTAGCAGTGACTGTCTTCAGCCTTGTCCCAGTAGTTCACTAATCCAGAAGGAAATGATTGCTCTGACTAGGCCAGGCAAGACCAACAGAAACATCAGAGGAGCTCTGATTATCTTGGTAGGTCACAAATCCAATGAATCCAAAATCAAATGAGTCACTAAATGGAGATAATCTTCTAGGCATGAAAAATAATCATCCCAGACATGGGACTCATGCAACATGGAACTTGTGGACAGGAAAAGGGAGGCAGATGTTAAGTCTAAGGCAGCCATTCCTCCAGATCCTTGGACTCTGGCTCCTGCTCTGTGCCAGGTCCAGTGCTCAGCATCCTACATGGGCACTAAATTTCCTCCCTGCACCAGTGCTTTGCAGTTCCCAGATGAGAATCTAGAACCATAGAAATGGAGTAAGAGAGCCAGGAAGCAAGAGAGTTGGAATATATGTGTGCTGGTTCTATTTCAATGCCAATACTCCATTGCCACCCTGCCTTCCTATCCTTATCAGGACAGACAGACTGATGGAAAGATGCTCTACCTGAGGCCCCAGGGAAAGAAGCACACTGACCCAAGAACACATGGACTCTGAGGGGAAACTCAGTTTCTAGGTTTTATTTAAAGATGAAATTGGTGTACACTTTGACTGGACAAGGAAGATGTGGATCAGCCTCTCTCCACCTGCATCATCAGATGGGTGATGATTGACAGAGGGGTTTGACACCATATCATAGATCCTAGAAGAGATCTGCTCTATTCACATGGCAAACAGTGGGTAACGGTAAAGGCAGAGTTTCGTGGCATGAAGTTCAGAAAAGAGTCCTGAGTGAATCCCCAAATTCTCAGTCTTTTGTCCCCACTTCACTCCAGCAAAGGCTCTTATATTACAATTGCAAACAGACTATATTAGTTTATTTATTATTGCTCTAACAACATGCCTGAAGCTGGATACCTTATAAAGAAAAAAGGTGCATTTGGCTTACAGCGTTGGAGGCTAAAAGTCCAAACTACATGGCATTGCTATGGCAAGAATCCCTTCAACATGTCACATCATCGTGTGTGGCATCATGGCAAGTATATGTGGGAGAGGGAGAGATCATATGGGAAAACTGGAATCCAGACAGCAGGAGGGGCTGGCCTTGATCTTTTATCATAACCCATTACTGCAAACTAGCCATGGTCCCATGAGAACTATCTGAATTTCTCCCAAAGACAGTGGTTCCAGATGACTAACCACCTCCCTAGGCTCCATCTCTTAAAGATTCTGCCACCTCCCAGCATCGCCACACCAGGGACCAAGCCACCAACACATGGACTCAAACCATTTCCAGATGTCAACGATAACCTAAAGGACACTTACCATCCACAAAGGACAAAACTTGAGAAACACAGGAGAAAATGTGTCTATTCCCAGTTTCTAGTATCAGGCTCGCTGAGTGACTGCCTAGGTCAGGATGCCACAGGGGAAGAGGGAATGGGAGGCAAGGCTTCTTCACGTAGAAATAACCAGATGACCCTCACCCTGACCCATGATGCAGGAAGAAAAGGAAGAGATGTCAATGGGGCCTGGGCTCAGGGAAGCAGAGAGGGAAAGATGGAGGTCTGGAACCTGGTTCCTGTCTCTAAGGCACAGGGGCCCTGGTAAAGCCTAGCTCATTGTCTGTAGGGTTCTGGAACGTAAGACACATAGTGCTTAGAAGACAGAACTGAGAACTGTGTGAGAGGTTGCCAAGACCACAGCCAGGCTCAGGAATGTACCAGGAGGACTCAGAGGACTCAGTATGAGCCATGTGTCTGGCTATGGTTTATTACAGCGAAGGGCCCAATGCAAAGTCATCACAAGGGAAAGGAACACATGGCCAAGTCCAGCCAGCCCTGAGCTCTCAAAGTCCTCCTGGTGGGGCCACCTGGGCTGTGCTTCATCCCCCTATGATTTTACAATATTTATTTAGCTTGATGCTCGTTGGAGACTCAGTGCCCAGGGTTTATGTTGGAATCTGGTCACAGAGTCACCCTCTGCTGAACATGGACCCATCTTCTAGAATGCCGGAAGGGAGGCAGATGTACAGCACAAAACATACTATGTGTGAACTGGCGCACAGAGGGCCCTCCATCAGTTCTGGGACTGTGGGGAGAACTCCCAGCATGAAAGTTCCCAGAAGCCAAGCCAGGGGCAAGCTTGCCTACAGTCCTTTCCAAAAGGTGCAGGGGTAGTCTCAGGCTTACTACAGGAACTCTTTTCTATAAAGACTGCCTCCAAGGCCCTCCCAGGGGTCTAACTGTGGGCTTGCGTGTAAGAAAGGAGGTTTGGGGAGGTAGATTCAGTAAGGATTCACAAAGTTAGCGATTCAGTAGAGGGAGAGAAATGTGGTTCCCCCATACCCCTGACTCCACCAAATGGCTGACTTGTGTTTCCAGGAGGTCCTGCTATAGATGCTGGATTGCTATGTGGGCAGGCATGGTTTCTCACCCCCGCAGGGCTTATAGGAACATTGGATTAGCCTTACTGGTTTAGGAACCTTCACTGATTTACTTAATGGCATTGAGTTCTGTTCATTGGAATTGGGAAAAGATAGTTTGTGATTTTTCCAAATTAGTTTCACTGACCTGATTTTTTTTTTTTTTTTTGAGTCAACTTTTTTGCCAAGAAAGGAGCTTGAGGAATGAAAACAGCTAAATAAAACAAGGCATTTGGGCTGCAGGGATTGTCTCCATGGAGATAAGAAAACAAGCTTTTCTAGACCAGCAGGTTGGCTGGATGCAGGGAGACAGTTGTATACTTCTGACCATAGGTGGGATCTGCTTTGATGGTCTTCAGGGCAGAGGAAAATGCCTAGCCCCACTCTGACCCCTCTTCGTGAGACTGGCTAAAACAAACTGATGTTAGTTCTTCAGAGATCTGTGCCCTGTGGTCCAGGCCTGGCCAAGAGTGGGACAGGAGTCATCACTCTTGAGTTCCTGATCTTGGGACACTCAGTCTGGTGGCACAGGCCTCACAGGTCAAGAAGCCACGACCCCTCAGCATGATGTGTAACCATAGCCAGGGCCCAGGGCTGTGGGAGCCCCCAGAGAGGCTCACTCAAGGGAAAGATCTGGGGAGACTTCCTGATGTGTGTGTGCTCAGGAGACAGACACAGGGGAGGAAGGGAAGGCACACCAATAACAGAAAGCCTAGAATTTTCAGGAACTAGGGTGTGGTGTGTGTGTGTGTGTGTGTGTGTGTGTGTGTGTGTGTGTGTGCGCATGTGCGTGCGCGCCATGTGTTGTATGTGTGTCTCTCGGGGAGGGTTTCTCAGGACAGCAGCAGTTGATAATGTAGACTAGTCAGTACTGCTTAAGCACCATACACTCAAAGTATCCACAAGGGTCCTGGAGCCAACCTTTACCAACACTGAAGAACAGTCAGTTCCTTGTCCTCTTTAGATGCCAGGAAAAAAAAAGAATGGGACTGTATTGAGCTAATGACAGCTCTTGGTAACTTGCTTCTAAGCCACCAGGATTTGTATGGATAGGCTGATTTCTGGGGGCAAGGCAGAACCAAGGATCTCAGAACCCACATGAGCTCAGGAGTCTGCATCTGATCCTCTTCTCCAGATCGTTCTGATGTTCAGAAAGGCTGCAGGCCCTGAGGTAAGAAGTGAGAGGAGGTTTCTTTTGACATTTCCACATAGTGTTTAAAAAGGTCATTTAGGAAGAGCTCTCAGTAGCCAAAGAAAGAATGAATCATGCAGGGGAGGCCGGAGAGGAGAGGCTTCACATCCAAAACACCTTATGCCTTTCTGCCCCATGGACATGAAGTGAATCCTTTAAATGCCCCTCATACCCTGAAGAAGCTCAGAGACAGAGAGACCGGCCCAGCCCTTGAGAAGCTATTAGTCAACTGGGGAACGCAGAGTCCATATGATGGTGGCAGGGTCACCTCCCAAGCCCTGGTGTTACACCAGCCACATACAGGCCTGGTGGGTCACAGGCACAGCAGTCAAACGTCCCTGGAGCTGAGTTTCTTCCTTCTACGTCACAAGGATCTTCCTCTTTCTCTGTCCTGTGTTAGTTGTACCACAACCCTTGGTGTAGATTAGTATAATGATTTAGAACCATTATAGGTAGCGAAGTCAAGAGCCCAGAGTTAGCATATAAGGTTGTTCTCCATGACCCACCCCCAGAAAACTAGAGGGACCATGCGTCAAATTGAATGGGAAAAAAAAAAAAAACAGGATGTTGTGGGTAGGATACATGTGACTAGGAAACAGAAGCAAGTGTATAATGTGGATAAGTATAATTGAGCATGCTGGTGGAATTATAACCAAGGTGTTTCTATGATAAAGGGACACTATACTTTTTAATTTTTATATTTATTCTTTGCAGTACTGAAGATCAAAACTAGGACCTTATACATGCTGGATAAGCATTCTATAACTGGGCTATATCCCCAACCCTTACAAAAAACATTTTTTGGTCTTTTTGAGACAGGGTTTCCTTGTAGCCCCAGCTGTCCTGGAACTCACTATGTAGACCAGACTGGCCTTGAACTTACAGAGATCCGCCTGCCTCTGCCTCCCGAGTGCTGAGATTAAAGGCGTTTAACAAAAACTAGTGTAGTTTTGGGTTTGTAGACAGACTAATGTTTGGTTGGTCATCTGGACTTCTGAGCTACATAGATCTGAATTCCAGTCTCTACTCTGCCCATCAAAATATGTAGTCATTCCATCTGCCTCTGACAAATCTGTAAAATGGACACATCCATAATGCCTGCCCACAGAACTGCAATGACACAGGTACTAAGGTTGTTTCTGTGAGACTCTGAACATCTACCCTGAGCCAGGCCACCTGAGGGCTTTGATATGTCATTGTGAGGACACCCCTATGCCACTCCCACTCGAGAAGTTAACTGAGGGTCCCAAAGGCAGGAGACCTACCCAGGTGCATATAGCTCAGGGCTTCCAGATGGTCTAGCTTCAAAGGCTCTATTCTCTGCACTGCTTGACACTTAGGGAGAAAGCCAAGAAAGTCAGGATTCCATTTAGCTTGGATTTACAGAGGCTCTGGCCCCCTCTCCTGTTCCACTAGAGTGTATTGTTGGAATCTTTGGGGGAGGTGGCCCAAGAATAAGGTGGCAGGTGGCAAGACAGTGTCTCTGCAGGTTCCAGCTGCCACATACAGAGGAGGCACATCTGTGAGGCAGCTCTGTTTTTAATGTGCCTGCAAAATTTAATTTCCCCAATGTGAGTGGTTCAATTGCTTGGGGGCTTCCAGGATTTGCCCTCTTCATAAGAAAGGACCATTTGCTGGGCACAGTGGTGCCGAGAGGCTGCAGGGCCTGAATGTTAATGAGGCTTCTGCTTCCCCAGGAGCAAGGGTCCCAGATCAGCAACTTGGTTTGGCAGACAGAAGATGGTTTTTGTCCTCCTCCATCCTCTTTCTAATGTCTGCAGGGACGTGTGCTCTTAGAATAAACCTGCAGTTTGCCTTGCAGGTAGAATCATACTTTATTGCCCTCCTGTGAGCAAGCACAGCGCAAATAGGACTTATTAGCAGAGCTTGTTGATGGCTCTCAGGGAGAGGCCACAGACAGATGCTCTGGGGCACTGGTCAGACTTTGCTCCCTCAGTAAACAAGTTCTAGCCTTCATTGTGCCTCAGTTTCCAGCTCTGACAGTGGGGACCATGGCTGAGCCTATTGGGCCAGCATGAGGTTTAAGAGAGAGACTATATGGGGGTGAAGAGATGGCTCAGTGGTTGAGACCACTGGCTGTTCTTGCAGAGGACCAAGGTTCGGTTCCAGCATCCACACAGTGGCTAACAACCATCTGTAGCCCCAGTTCCAGGAGATCTGATGCCCTCTTCCAACCTCCTCATGCACTGCATGCATGTGGTGCACATACATTCATGCAGGCAAAATACTTGTACACAGAAAATAAAAGTAATAGAAAAGGGAGAGTACACAAATGCCACTTGCCATAGCACGCCAGGAATTTAGAGGCATCCTCTCAAGTCTTCACATCAATCTCCTCTCCATTGTGCCAGGTCCCAAGCTGTAGAGACCACCAAGGTCCTCTCTCTCTCTCTCTCTCTCTCTCTCTCTCTCTCTCTCTCTCTCTGTCTCTCTCACATACACACACACACACACACACACACACACACACACAGAGTGCACACTTGTCAGGGAGCTGGTGTTAAGTGCTGGAAGGATGTTTAAAGAGAAGTGCAGGTACATACAGGCAAGGGCAGGCTTTTAAGAGAAGGTGAAATGTGATATGAACTTCTGGAACCCCTGATAAGGATCTTGGCAGGCAGGTGATGTGGAGGAACGGAGGAGCTTAGCTTTGTAGCACACATGCTAACTGTATGGAGGATACCATGCTAGTTCCCTGCAACTGCCATGACAAATGACCATAACCTCTATGCCATATGTAATGCAACAGAATTTTTCTCTCTCATACTTACAGAGGCCAGAAGCTCAAAACCAGGGTGTGGATGGGGCCATACTCCCTGTGAAGTCTCGGGGAAGGGTCTTTCCTGACTTTTCCAGCTCCTGTGACTCCAGGTGGTCTTGGATTGTGAATGCATCACTCCACCTCTACCTCCATCTCCATACTCCCTCTACTTCCCCTGTGTGACTATCTTTATCTGAGTCTCCAATAATGTCTCCTAGGCTTTAAGGCCCACCTGTGTGGTCCAGAGTGACTTTATCTCAAGATCCACAAAGCCCAGTTTCCTAAATAAGATACCATTTATGAACTGGAGGTTACAGTGTGGGCATACATTTTGGAAGCCAGTCCCCCCCGACCTGCCCCAGGAATTCACCTGCACCACACCATCTGCTTGCCACCCCCCCCCTTTCTTTTACAGAACAGGAAGCTCTTTACAGGGATCAAAGCTGGAGTGAGTCTACAGGCAGGAATCTCTCCAGAGTGCTTAGCACTGCCTGCCCAGTGTGGAGAATTGTCGGTGGTGCAGAGCTTCTCAGCCAGTGTGTAGTGGATGAGCATGTACTCAGTCCACACTAAGGAGAGAGCAGACTAGCTGCCAGGTGGCACATTGCAGAGTTAGGCTTCTTAGTGTATAGCTTAATGAACAGTGTGTCCTCAGGAAAAGCATGCAGCCTCTCTGTGCTTTAGTCTCTAAAAGATGAGGCTGCAATGGTGTCTACCTCACAGGACTGTCAGAGAGCAGCAGCTGATGCTTAGTCTGTGCAGAGTGAGTGGAAGTGTTAATCTACACCACCTCCCAAGAGGAGCAGCAGACAGATGAGGTTGATTCCGAGGTAGTGAAGGGTCTCAGAGAGCCTGATGGACAGGGAGAAGCCGAATGTTGCCTGAGGACTCGGGAGAAGATGGGGACAAGAGGCCATCCTTGATCTGGGGGCATCCAGGATAGGCAGAGAACTTGGTGATCCTCGAGGTAGGAACTGGAGACCAGGCAGCAAATGGGAGACTGGGGTTGTGGCGGGGCCTTGCTTGGGGGCCTTGTCCGCTGTGCTGAGACTGCAGAGCTGAGGAAGGGTTTCTTCTGCCAGGAAGCAGAAAGGTCTCAGGCAGGAGACTGGGGAGCAGTTAGGAGGCTGGGTGTGGTGGCGGGTCTGGAGGGGGCTCACGACACTGCCAGAGGGGCAGAGAAATGTGTGTGCTGTCAGAGACAGAGCTGCTGGGGCTGCTGCCTGGGTGGGCTGGAGAAAGCATCCACTAACTTTTAGCATCTAGTTTAGCTGTTGCTACTGCCAGGGCCACTCTGTCTACTGCTGAGACTGCATGGCAGTGTCGGCTCTGGAAAGCAGTCACCAGCCTCAGCACAGCTTTTGCAGAATTGCCGACCCCACCATGCAGTTTAAATCTAGTCTCTTTCTCTGACCTCAAACACTCACAGGGAAGTCCTGGGTCCCTGCTGCAGATACTAAGGCAGATTCAAATTCTTTCTAAGGTGAAAAGGCTTTTTTTTAAAAGACAGGGTCTCACTATGCAACCCAGGCTGCATGTGTGTATATGCTTGTGTCTGTCTGTATGTATGTCTTTGTGTGTATGTGTATATCTCTGTGTCTGTATATGTGTATATCTATGCATGTGTGTCTCTGTGTGTATGTATGTTTGTGTATATGTAAGTGTATGTGTATCTGTGTATGTGTGTATATGTGTGTCTATGTATATGTGTGTATTTATATGTGTATAAGTAACTCACTATGTGTGCCTGTAACTCACTGTCCTCCTGCCTCTGCCCAGTACATGAAGGGGTTTTCATATGAGCCCACACATAAGTGGAACCAAGAAAATAAGATGAGAAATAATAGAAGGCAAAGTGAGGTCTGCCTTTGTTCCACCTGAGTGCAGTGTGGTTTGGACCATGTGTGCTCGCTTGTGTTTAGTTGTGGGAGCATGCGTGCATGTGTGTGTGTGTGTGTGTGTGTGTGTGTGTGTGTGTAAGGCATGTATGTGTGTCTGAGGATAGTGTGTGTTATATATGCACGTGTGTATATTCAAGTGTGTTATGTGTATATACGTGTGTATGTATGTGTTTAGGTATATGCATGTAGGTATGTGGCTGTGAGAGTATAGGTATGTATGTGTATGATTTGTGGAAATGTATGTGTGTATATGTATGGCTATGGTATGTGTGTTTGCCTGTGGAAGTATACATACATGTGTATGTATGTACACATGCCTATGGGAGTGAATTTGTGTGTGTGTGTATGGCTGTGGGAGTTATGTATATGAATGTGTGTGTGTATAATGTAGGCATCTGTGTGTGTCTGTGTGTGTCTGTGTATGCATGTCTGTGTGTATGTGTCTACATATGTATATGTGTCTCTGTGTATATATGTATATGTGCATCTCTGTGTATGTCTCTGTGTGTATTTATTTGTGTGCATCTCTGTATGTATCTGTGTATGAATTTGAGTGTCTGTGTGTCTACTGTCTATTTGTGTGTGTGTATGTGTATGTATACATATGTCTGTGTGTCTATGTATGTGTGCGTGCATCTCTGTATGTGTGCACCTCGGGGGGGATTTATACGCGTCTATGTGTGTCTGTGTGTATCTCGGTGTACATATATGTGTCTCTGTGTGTGTATGTGTGTATACTAATGTGTGTTCTAAGTGTAATTCTACATTACAGTTCAGGAGCTGTTCCTACCCGCCCTGTGTGTGGCTCATGTGCTTCAGAGGAGCTCAAAGAGTCTCAGTAATAGGTCAAAAGAGGGTTAGGCACTTGAAGCTTGGTAGAAGACAGAGGGACCATCCTCTGTGCTTATGAGGAAGGAAACACTGGTGTTCTAGATTGAACCATGGCCTGCTGAATCTCAGGAAGGGCAGAGGACGGCTAGAGGAGTGTGTGGGAAGCAGGGAGAGATGGTACAGGCCAGAGAGTGGCTGGAGTGGAGGGGAGGGAGCTTCTGCTGACAGCATCAGAGATTGATGCTTTTTCTGGGCTGAGGATGACATGGGTTTCTCATGCTCTGGTCTCTGCTGCTCCCTCCCACCCCACCTCAGCAGTGCCTCCTTCAGCCCTTTCCTCACAAGGCTGCTCCTTTCAAGCCCTCTGGGACCCCAAGTTCTTCTCCTTTGCAGAATCTCTGGACAGTCTGGAATGTTCTGCCCAGAGCCACACTGTGCCTGGCTCTTTGCTCCTTCCCTGACTGCCCCATCCCTACCCTTCATACAGTCTGTTCCACATCCTGCTCTGTGATGTGCTGGGTTGTTATTTGGTCAGCTGCTCATCTGACACCTGACTGTGCACTGCGCACTCCTGGTGGCCCTGCCTGTCTTGTGGCATTTGGCTCAGAGGTGACCTTGAAATTAGTGCATGCTTAGGAAGTCAGGGGGTGAGAAAGGAGCCAGAAGTTGGGTACAGAGGGTTTTGGCAGGTGGTGGATCTTGTCTTTTTGGTATCCTCAAATTGCCGTTCATTGCGGGTCCCAGGTGTTGAATTCTAGGAGCGAAGCCAGAGGCTTCAGAACATCTTCAGGCCCTGCAACCTGTAAACCAAGTCCATAAATACTGCTGTGGAGTTGGGTTCTCAAGATCAGAGTGCTTTGGTGGGTGGAGTGTGGGTGCTTCTCTCTTGCAGGCTGAGACTCACCCTTCCACTGGGGAGGTCTTCTTAGCTTCAGGGATCATGTGCAAGGAATCTCTGATTTCTACAAGTCTGCCAGGAAGAGAGGGGCTGGCTCAGGGAAGCCAGGTCTGTCTCTACCTGTAGAAAAATCTCACTGTAGAGCCCAGTCTGAAATTTCCAGCTTGCTGACCCTCTCCCCAGCTTCAATGACCAAGGCAGACTTGGCCTCCTCAACTCCTCAGCTCATTCTACCCTGTTGTCCAGGCTGGCTGGGCATTTGGAGTATTCCCTAAGGCATCAGCCTTCCACCTGGTCTCCATCCCTCCAGCCCCACCCATGTACACACCTCCACGGCCACCTTTCCAAAGCCCGATTTTGGTCCTGCAACTTCCCTGCTTAAAACCTTCAATGGCTCACTGCCACCCTTGAGTTAAGACTCTATGTCCAGTCTGTTCTTCCCCCCACCTCTCCCTCATTTACCTCTTCTGAGTCAAACCTATCAGGCTTCCAGAACAGCCCATGTTCTTTCTAGCTACCCCCTGACAGACAGACATTCTTCAGCCCAGAGCCTTCCGGCTTCCTGTCCTGGTGTGCTCTGCGGGTTACCTGTGCTATCACATCCCCAATTCCAGGTTAGGTCCAGAGCCCCTGTGCTGATAGCCTTGATCACAAAACAGCCTTCTGTGCTGCAAGTTCCATGCCCATCTGTCCATCCATCCCTCCCAGACTCTGCACCTGGCTTGCAGCTTCTTAGCCTCCCTAAACTGTTAAGGACTGACTGGCCTGAGTTGCAGAAGCAATAAAAATTCAGGAAAGGAAGAAAGATTCTTCTGCAGTCAAAATGACCTCCATTTGCCTAGATTCCAGATTATGGATCATGTGACACAAGCTAGCTTGGTGGGCAAAATCTCATGCAGGGGCAGACTGCACCCTGTCTTCGACTCAGCACTAGATCTTTGGTGGTAGCATTCATAGAGACCAGGGACTTCCAGACATCCCAAGGCTTGGACTTCACCCCAGAAAATTCTGATGTCATTGACTAGGGGCAGAAGGTCAGGATTGTTTAAATGTCCAGGTGATAATAAAACGTACAACCAGCTTGAGATCCCAGATCCAAAGAGTATACAGACATCAGTCTTTTCCACAGGTGTATTTTACAGTCCACTGGAAGGTTTAAAACTCTGCCCACATCCTGGGTCCACTTGCCCCTTGTCCATTAAATTAGAATCCATAGAAACAGGGAACCTAGATATCAGCATTCAAAAGGTCCCTGAAGATGTTCCTGCTTTGAAGTGGGGTTTGAAACTACAGTTCCTAAAGAGGGCTTCTTTCCATCATCCCTCTTTCTTCTCTCTCCTTTTCCTAGTGGCATTTGCTGAAAACCCCTCTGTTCACACAGTCATCTCTGGTACCCCGTTCCTCTCAGGGAAGGTTGGGGATGGAAGAACTCCACGCTGTCCAATGAACCTGTCCTTGGATGGACATGTGGCACTCTTCTTTAACCCGCTAGTAGCAGGGATCTGGGGGTTTGCACCCTGAATGGATGCTTCAGGGTCCGTGCTTGTGTTTAGACATTTTCCCCTGCTCCCAAATTTGTCAAAAGACTGTTCAGTCAGGGGCTGTGTTCACATGTCACTGGAATGGAAGATTTTCCCAGGGCACCCTAGACCTACCTGGGGCTGCTGGTGGTGGCAAGGTGGGCCAGTGCTCTGCTCCCTCCTTTGCAGACATGAGGTCTGTAACCATGTCATTGACACAAATGTGGCTGTGACTATGGCTGTCTCCTGCTTTGGTGGGCAGCTCCCTTGGCTTGGCCTAAGGGAATGCTAGCAGCATTCTAAGCCTCTTTGATGGAGTCACCACTTACAGAAATGGCTCCCACCCCTGAGGCAGGGTGCTGCCTCAGCTCTGACATTTAAAACTTCCTGTAAAATTCACGCACTGTAAAATTAATGTCTTTAAAATGAACTATTCGTTCGGTGGCATTTAGAACATTCACAGTGCTGTGCAACCACTTGTAGTTCTGAAACATTTTCATCACTCAAAAGGAAACTGGTACCCATTAGGTCCCCATCATTCCCTACCCTCAGCCCCAGGAAACTAGTGTTTTCTATTTCTATAATTTAACCTATTCTGGGTATTTCATCTTATGTGGCTTTTTTTAGCTGGCTTCTTTTATTTGTTATAATCCTTTTGAGGTCTATATACATCTATAACACTTATTTCATCCCCTCTTATGACTGAATGATATCCCATTATACAGATACACACCATCATCTATCAAGATCCATGGGGGACTGGATGCAGTCCCCCTGTGAATACTAAAGTCCTCAGATGTGTAACCCCCTTATGTTTGTGTGTGATCTATGTACTTCTTTTGTATATTAAATCACCCACAGACTTCCTATAATACTTTGTACAATGCAAATGCTGCATAAATAGTTGTTAATTAGTCTTGTCTAGGGAACATTGACCAAAAAATGTCCATAATATGTTCAGTAAAGACAAAAGTTACCTTTCCCAATATTTTCATTTCCAGTTGATTGAATCCATGAATGTGGAATCTTCAAATAAGGAGGGCGAATTGTACAACTTCTGGTTATCCATTCATAAGTTGTTGGGCAAACATTTGAACTACTTCTGTCTCTTGGCTATTGGACAATCCGGAATTTTTTGGTTTCTTTACAGCTAAAGCCCAAACACTTCCTGACTAGTTGTTCTGGAGTCCTAGCATTGATATACAATGGTCCTGGGTGACCCCCTTTCCTATGTATCAAGTGCCAACTTCAGGGGTCAAAAGGGGCAGCATCTCAAACTCCAGGTTCAGCCTCAATGGACTTCTGCACTTCACCTCCATGTCCTGCCTAATAATTAACCTGGGTCTGATCTCTGTCTCATCTCTTCTTACAATGTGATCCCTCAATCCCTGCTTGGAAGGCTTCAACAGAGGACTTGAATAATGGAGGGGGTGGACAGGCCAGCACACTGCTTTAAATGGACCTTCACGCATATATGCATGGAATCTCTTATGGACTGTGTTCATCCAGGGGATTCAGCCAGGCCCCCTCCTATAGCTACTTTCTTTTTCTTTTCAAATTCCTCCCATCTGACATTCAAAGTGGCCACCAGGCAACTCCAGTCATTTGGGGCATCACAGACTCTCGTCTTTTTCTGTCGTTAGGAACATGCCTTGGGGTAAGAAGATACCATGGGGATTCTATCCCCCCAAAATGATTTAATTTTTCTCCTGTATCAAAAGGAACTTTCTCTTCATGAGAGTGATTCTGCTGAATTTCTAGGTCAACTGACCCAATGGGCTATCAGCTTTTTAAAAATAATACACAAATTCTGCCAATGGTCCCAGGTGTCCTAGTATCGTAGGAGGTCATTTTTCCCTTTTGTATATAAGTGGTGAGATGGACACAACATAAACCTGGAAGGGCCTCTGAAATTAGTCATTAATCCTCTCTAAAAAGTACTGATGTTGCCTTAATTTGGTATTGCATTTAAAAAAAACTTGCTTGTACATAATGGCTAAGAGTTGAGCTTTTACTCTGAGCAGATTTGTGATGATTTCATTCTTCACAGCAGAAAGAGGACATGACTTAATTTAAAATATCCAAGGCTTGTGGCTCAGTGTGGTGGCACATGCCTTTAATCCCAGCACTCAGGAAGCAGAGGCAGGTAGATCTCTGTGAGATCAAGGCCAAGCTGGTTTACATAGTGAGTTCCAGGCCAGCTGGGGCTACAAGGAGACCCTGTCTCAAAACAAGACAAAAATTTTTTTTCAAGGCTTTTCTAGTTGTGTGTCAAATGTACTACAGGAAGCTGCCAGTTTTAAGTTTTCTTTTTTTTTTTTTAAGTTTTATTTTACGTGTACAAGTGTATTGCTTGCATGCGAGTGCACCCATGTCGTGCAATGCCATGGAGGTCAGAAGAGGGCTTTGGATTCCCCTGGAACTGGAATTAAGGACAGTTCATAGTGGCCATGTGGGTGCTGGGAACCGAACCCAGGTCCTCTGCAAGAGCAGTCAGTGCTCTTAACCGCTGAGCCATCTCTCCAACCCCAGAAACTGCCAATTTTAAAGGCTGTGTCAGAACTGCAGGTGAGAGTAACATGGCTACCGACAGGCTGGACGAAACAGCCAGATTATGGATAAGTTTAAAGGCAAAGATGGATGGCATCAAGGTTTTGGCCTGGTGACTACCGTGGTGGAGCTGGTATTTCCTGCAGTAGGAAGAAGGCAGCTGTAGGGTTGGAGAGGGAGGGCAGTGGGTTCGAGGTGAGTATCAGGGGTCCAAGGAGAGGCAAAGTGAGCAACTGTTGTCTGAGACTAGAATTTAGTGGTGATGATGGGCTGTGCCTTTGAAGAAAGGCAGGAAGGTGGTTTGATGATCACCCCCACCCTGCCATTCCACTGCTATTAACAGGAAGAGTAAGAGAGAAAATCACATGTGGGGTCAAGAAAGAGCTTTGTAGTTTTTCCTAGAAGGGAGAAGCTGAGGCTCATAGAATACAAGTTTTTTCAGGGTCACACAAAATTTTAGTTAGTGCCAAAGCTGAGATCTAGCAGGTTCATTGGGTCCCTGGCCCCTAACCTTTTCCAGCACATACTGCCTCAACTGCACACACAGACTGAACACAGATGAGCTGAGCCTCCTGACTCGATTTTATGTTTCTCAGGTCACCATTCTTGTCAGCCTGGCCCTTGCTTTCCTCGCCTGCATCGTGTTCCTGGTGGTTTACAAAGCCTTCACCTATGACCACAGCTGCCCAGAGGGATTTGTGTATAAGGTAAGGAATTTGGGGCAGGTGGAGGGCCCTAGGTTACTGCCAACAATTGGAGGGATTATCAATGTCTTCTGCTCCCTGATGATCATATTTTGGGTATGGTTAACACCCTCCCCCAACTCCCGGACTGTTTTAAATACAACTTGTACCTGCAGGAGCATTTTCAAGTTTTCCTGAAGGACTGTCTCAGGTAGCACTAGAGCTCCTATCCCGAGGTCAGGAGGTGGGCTAGCTTGGACTTTAGCAGGGAAGGAAGCGCACTGACCTTTAATACTGACTTTTCCATCTTTGGAAACCTCTGCTTTGTGTGGCTCTTCCTGGCTAGGTGGTGGATTTCTTCGTGGTACTCCTAAAAATGATGAAGAAGAAGATTCTTGTGAGGCTTCCTGCCCAGCCTGTGGCTAGACACCTGATTCTTGGGTTCCTTTCCTCCTGACCATTGCTTTAGCTGCTCTTCTTCCTTCAAAGGCCTGGGTGGCCTGCATTACCCAGGTCTTCTTGCTCCCCTGGGCATTCCTGTTCCTGCTTGCAAAATGGGGGCTCACAGTACCTTCCCAAACAAACAGGTTAACAAAAAAACCCTGTTGAATAGTGGGCTCTCAGTGTATATTAGCGTCAATAAAGTAGGAATCTGTTTTAAATCTGAAATAGGTGATGGTCTTAATATTTATGATCATCATTTGCTGAGTTTTTTTTATTATATGCCAGGCTATTTGATGGAAATGTTATTTCAAGAAAACCACATTATTCTGAAAATGGGTTTTATTGTTCCTCGTTTACATAAGAGATAATAGAGTTAAGAGCATTTAGTTAAGAGGATTTCCCAAGACATCACCACTATGAAGATGTTCCAAAGTGGGAGGATCAAATGGGGAATGTTCCAAATGAAAACAAGTGTCCTTTGGTTCCTCTCCATCACTTGGTAGAGCTACACTCTTAATGAATAAAAGCTGAGGTTCTGCAAGAATGGAAACAGCAAGCATTGGGGACAGCTGAATAGGATGCTTTGTCTACACAATGGGATTCCATAGAATTGTGACAGCAAGGGAAGGCTACCTGGCATGCAACATAGACTTCCCTCCATTTATTGGTACAAAGCTTCTACTTGGGCATGAAAAAGGGGCAGTGTCTTAGTTACTTTCTATTGTAATAAAAACACTGATCAAAACCAACTTGGGGAGGGAAGGGTTTATTTGGCTTACATCTCCTGGGTCACAGTTCATCATGAGGGAGCCCAAGGTAGGAACTCAGGGCAGGAACCTGGAGGCAGGAGCTGGAGCACAGGCCATGGAGAAACACTGCTTACTGGCTTGCTCCCCTGGTCTGTGTTCAACCTGTTTTCTTAAGCACCCCAGGACCACCTTCCCAGGGGTGGCACCACCCACAGTGGACTGGGCCTCCCACGTCACTCAACAATCAAGAAAATGCCCCACAGACATGGCCACAAGCCAGTTCAATGGAGGCAATTCCCCCAATTGAGATTGACACTACCCAGGTGTGTCAAGCTGACAACTGAAGCTATCCAGCGCAGGGAAGTAAAGTGAATTTGCTTATTATTCACAGAAAGAAATTCTAAAAGAATAAAAATTTAAAATACCAAATATGAATCCTCAGAGGGAAGGAAGGGAGCAGAAGTAGCAGCAACGCTTGTCTAGAATCATCTTGTTATGTGTTTATCTTAAAATATACAAATTGTTGTCTTATTTGACAAATAAGAAAAATTCTAGAAATTAAATAAAAAGAACATAGTGCTATATTGAGTTGAGAACATAAACTCAACATAAAAAACACGTTTTTCAAATAACTGCAGGATACAGTATATAGACTGTGGAATCTTAGTGGAAGATACACATGCTTCTCCACTTACAGTAGGGCTTTGACATGATAAACTCATTGTAAGTTGAAAATACCTTTGATGCAGCTAACCTGTCAAACATCAGTGCTTAGCTTAACATAGCTTGGCTCAGAACCTCATACCGGCCTACAGATGGGAAATCATCTAAGAAAAAGAGGCTACTTTATAATATTGAGTATCCTGTGCAATTTATTGAATACTGTACTGGGTTGAAAAAAAGTATTGCATGGGTATGCCGTTGGCACCATCATGAAGTTGAAAACTCCCAAGTCTTTTATAAACAAAGAACTGTCTATATTCTTAGGACACTGGTAAATAGCAACATTCGTTCAGTATAACCTTCACTCAGAGTGGTAATATTGGTGTTAGTCATCAGTATGTGTGTGTGTGTGTTATATA
>NW_008353596.1:4178602-4196552 GCF_000622305.1 Nannospalax galili
CATCCCTGACTCCAGTTCCAGGGGAATCCAATGCCCTCTTCTGACCTCTGCAGGCATTGCACGACACAGGTGCACTTACATACATGCAGGCAGTACACTCATAGACAAAATAAAAATAATAAACAAAAGGAAAAGACTCAAGAACTTTGATTTGAGAAAAGAGATGCATGTGTAAAACAAAGGACATAAAATAGTCATTATCTGTGGACACTGACACAGGCAGAAACTGGAGACCAGGTAAGGGGGTCTTATGGGGTACTATCAGTAGCTACTACACTCAGAAAGTCACTAACCAGATGAATCTGGCCTTACATCAGTACCAACCTTAGCTTCATTTCCTCTGGCTTCCACACATAGCAGCTTTGAAGGTGGTGATGGTGAATGTTGGGGAAGGCCTACTCTGGTCAGGCCCAGGTGTGTGCTGTCTCCTGTGGTGTGGCTGAAAGCCTGATGGAACCAGAGCTCCTGTGCAGAATGGTAGTGTCTCAGTGTGGTTGGATGCAGCCCACCCAACTACTCTTGACTCTTGTCTTTTTCTTCCCCAGCACAAGCGCTGTATCCCAGCCTCACTGGATGCTTACTACTCATCCCAGGACCCCAACTCCAGAAGCCGCTTCTACACAGTCATCAGCCACTACAGTGTGGCCAAGCAGAGCACCGCCCGAGCCATTGGGCCATGGCTGTCGGCAGCTGCCGTCATCCATGAGCCCAAGCCACCCAAGACCCAGGGCCATTAGAGGCCTGCCCAGCCAGGATGAGGGTGGTGGTGGAGAGGGGAACACCACCACCACTGGCTAAGCCAAGCTGGAGCTACAACATAACACTGTACTGCTGGGGTACGGGGTGGGGGTGGGGCAGGATGGGATCTGGGGAGAACTCTCCAAAAATATTGTGCACTGGAGTTGTCTGAATCAATCTTTCTTTTTGTCCCTTGGTATTGTTGATTCGTACCCAAGTCAGGCTCATGTACAAAGGCATGTTTCGTGTTGATTGTTCCCATGTAAGATATTTTCAAAGCCACTGCTCATTCTTTGTTAGGAAAAATTTAGAAACAGAAAAAGAGAACCAGAGAAAATGAATGCAAAGCATGAATCGGGCTCCATGTGGAAGACACTGCAGGGCAGTCAAGAGCACAGCCTCTCTGGGCTTCGTAGATAAGGCACTAGCTTCAGTGTGGGTGTCAGAATATGTGTGTGACATATGGTAGGTAGGCTGTCAGGTTTGCCTGCGGTCTGCAGGATAGGAGCATGGCAAGGTAGGAAAGGCTGAGTTGGAGAGAAAGGTGATGTTGGCATTTCTAAGTCAGGAGGGCACAGGGTACCACCCAATGGTGAGTTTGCAAAATTAGCACAAACCTGTGGAGGGAGGCATCGTGCTCAGACCTGGGCTCCGGTTGTTCACTGTGTGCCACGTTTTGCGTCAGCAAACACAATGTGGGTAGATTTTTGTCTCCTCTTGTTTTTCCAAGTGTGTATCTAGATGCTTCCCATGTTTTTGAGATGGCAGGGGTAAAGAGGGACAGAGAAAAGGAGAGGTGGTAAGAAGACACAGGTCAGGCAAATAACCCTGGGCCAAACTAGAAGCATGGGTACCTGGGTTTTAAATTTATGTGTGTGTGTGTGTGTGTTTTCCCCTAAAGTGCTAAGGACAGCAGCAGCAATTGGATTATAACCAAGAAATTCCAGTGACAGCCAGGAGGAGGCCTGAAAATTGGACCTGAAACAATGACAGGCTATCTCCGAAAGCTGAAAGAAGGTGACTTTCTTTTGCTCACTTTGTTGTGTTGACAGCAGACATGTGTCCATACTCCCCAACCAAGTTCTGGAACCTCTAACAAGGAGGTCGTGTCCAATATTAGCTAGGCCTCCTACTTCATGGCACCCAGCAGGGCCCTTGTGTTTCTCACTAGTGCTCCAGGAAGGCCCTTTTCTATGGAGATGCTGGCTCTAGGCCCAATGGGGCCAGAACTGGCCAGAAGAATTGCTTATTTAAGAAATGTTACTGTTTCCTGATGTGTCTCCAACAGGCCATTTAAAGGGTATTTTTTATTTATTTATTTATTTTTTTGTGGCTTGCTATGTTGCTGAAATCATTGTACTCAACAGCTGGGGAGTAAGAGTAGAGTAGCTCAAACCATCCTGCCAAATACTCTCATCTGATTCTTCCTCCCTCCTCCCCATCCTCCCATCATCACCTTGAGTCACCTGTAAATTCATTCGTCATCTGAAGCAGATTAACAAATCGTCCCTAGCAAAACCACAGAGCGCTTTATAATTTTGTGGTGTATTTTTGTCAGTAGGTAGCAGAGGCTGAAGTATTTTTTGGTGTAATTCTTGAAATTTTCTGACAGGAAAAAAAATAAACATAGATGTGTCTGAGAGTCTTGACCTGCCTTTATGACTTTACCTTCTGCTCAGTGAGTGTTATGGGGAAGACGCTGCAAGAGAGGGGAAAGGGGTGTTTGGACCAGGAGCAAAGTGTTTTATTCAGTGGAAGAAGGAACTGGGACATAAGGGAGATCTCCATCTTAAAGATGAGGGCCTGACATGAGGCTGAAGGCCTAATATAATCTTGAGTATCAGACACAATGCTGAGGTTCTGACGTGATGTTGAGGTTCTCATAGAAGAATGAAATGCTAACATGATAATGAGGTCATGACATGACACTGAAGAAATAGCATGATGCCTGCCAAGGAAATGAGTGATGTTGATTTTTTACATAATGCTCAGAGACTTGATCAGGGACAAGATGCTGAGGGTACAACATGATAAGAAGTTTACTAACAATACCAAGGAATTGGTAATGCTGAGGACGTAATAATGCTGTCATTCCGAAATGTTGCTAAGGGCCTGATATGATCCAGAAGGCCTGACGTAATATTGAGGGCATCACATGATGTTGAGAGTTTGACATGATGCTGAGGTTTAGATGTAACACTGAGGCATAGACATCATTCCTGACACATTTTTGAGTACCTAACATGATGCTGAGGTCATTATATCATGTTTAGGGCCTGACACGGTACTGAAACTTGACATGACACTGAGTTTATAATATGATGTAAAGGGTTTGATATGATGCTGAGGTCTTGATATGAAAATGAGGTACTGATATAATAGAGAGGGCATGGCATGATGCTGAGGTCCTGACATGGCACTGATGGTCTGACATGATGCTGAGACCATGCCACTGAAGTGAAGTCCTGACATGTTGCTAAGATCTTGACACACGATGCCGAGTGTCTGATATGACACTGACATCCAGACATGACAGAGAAGGCCTGACGTGATACTGAGGTTCTACAGGGATGCTGAGGTCCATATTACAACACAGGTGCTGACATGATGACAAGGTTGTGACATAATACTAAGGTCCATGATGATGCTGAAGATCTACTACAATGCTGAAGGGACCCTGACATGATGGTTGGGCCTGATATGCTGCATAGGTCCTGACAAGATACTAAGATCATGATATTTTGATGATCTGATATGAGGCTGAGGGCCTAATATAATCCTGAGTGCCAGACACATTGCTGAGGTTCTGACATGATGTTGAGGTCCTGATAGAAGAATGAAATATTAACATGATACTGAGAGAGGTCAGGACATGTTACTAAGGACCTGACATATGCTAATGTTCTGATATGTTGCTAAGGTCTTGATATCATAGCAAGGACATAACATGATGTTTAGGGTCTGACATGATGTTGAGGGCCTCACATGATGCAGGGATCCTGACAATATTGAAGTGCTGATATGATTCAGAATGCCTGGCATGTTGCTGAGGTTCCACATGGCACTGAGTTCCCATCATGATACTTAGGTCTGACTTGATACTGAAATACTGGCTTGACACCAAAGTCCTGACATGGTGTGGAGGGTGTGACATGATGCTAAGATTCTGACATGACACTGAGGTCTCACATGATGCTGAGGACATGACATGATACTGAGGTCCTGCCATGTTACTGAGTGCCTGATAAGATGTTAAAGGACTGACATTATACTAAGATCCTGACATAATACAGAAGGCTTGCCACAATGCTGAAGTTCTAACATGGTGCTGAGGTCTTACATGATGTTGAGGGCCTGACGTAAGGCTGAGTCTTTGATATCATACTGACTTCCAGACATGTTGAGCTCTTGACATGATACTGTATCAGTATATGGTACAGAGACAGGCATGATAAGATACTGAGGTCCTGATCTTTTACTGAGTTCCTTCCATTATACTGAGGGACTGACATGATGCTGAGGGACTGACATTATACTGAGGTCCTAGCATGATGCTAATAGACTGACATTTTACTGAAGGCCCAACATGATGCTGAGGGATTGACATTACACTGAGGACACAACATGATGTTCAGGGACTGATATTATACTGAGGTCCCAACATAATGTTCAGGGACTGACATTATACTGAAGTCCTAACATGATGCTGATGGACTGACATTATACTAAGGTTCCAACATGATGCTGAGGAACTGACAAGATGCTGAGGGACTGACATTATACTGAAGTCCTTACATGGTGCTGAGGGCCTCACACCATGCTGTTTTCTCAACACGATAACTGTGTCCTGAGATGATGTCCAGGGCCTGATGTAATGCAGAGGGCTTAAACAAAGACTCAGGTATCCCCTCGGCTACTTTTCCTACTTCCTCCGTTGTCTCAGACTTGGCTGTTCAGCTTCTTAGTGCCAGGCTGGGATGATCAGGAGGCAAACAGAGCTAAGTGACACACAGTATCTTCATTTATTGGATATTGGTATAACAGAATATATGTTGAGTCATGTGTATAAAAAAAATAGAGTTTAGTGTGGTTGCTGGAAGTCCAACATCAAGGTGATGGCATCTGTTGGAAAAGCAAAGAGTAAGTGAGAGAGCAAGACGTCCACCTGGAGAGGTATACCATCTTATATTTAACATTAACCTATTCATGAGGCTGGAGTCCTTACGGGCTGAACACCTCTCACTAGGCTTCACTTCCAACAATGCTGCATTGGGAATCAAGTTTCCGACATACACTTTTTGGGTGGCAGATTCAAACTACCGCTTTATAATCACTCATCTGAATTTTAGAGGCAAAATTGGATACAGAAACAGATCGCGGAAGCAGGGACTCATGATGTCTTTGACATGATGCACTTGGCTAGCCAGAAGCTCAAGGAGGAAGATACGGAGCCCCCAGTAAGACTGTTGCCTTAGTTAGCTTGTTTTAGACTTAGTGTGACCTTGGCAGGTGGTGGTTATTGACCTCATTAGACATATGAAGAGACTGAGGCTCAGAGGCATGAAGAAATAGCCCTTGGGCCCTAGTAGAGGAGCTGGAATTTATATCCAGGTATGTGTGACTCCTTAGCCGCCTAGCTCTTTCTGTTGTGTGTCCAACCCTGAGCAACACTGGCAACGTTACAGTTCATTTTTTCAGAAAGTCAAGCTGCAGGTTTCACAAAAGGAAACATGCTTATTCTTAGCCTGAACTCAGTCCCAATAGTTAATGCTAAGAATAGCAATTACCCTTCGCGGTGCCAGGTGTTAAGCGCTCACCCTTTCCAAGAGGGAGCTCCCTACTTCAACATCACTGCCTTTGGCGTAGTGATTACCACTCCCATTTTAAGAGGCACAGGTGGAGGCAGAGCACAGTGAAGCAGCTTGTTCGAGGTCCTGTGGTAAGTGGCAGAGCTGTGAGTCTAAGCCACACATTTTGTTGCTCGTATCTTAACCACTGTACCATCAGCAGCCACCAGCCATCTCTACTTTGTGCTCTGTAGTTTATGGCTTGTGCTGTGCGTCTTCTCTCTTAGATAGCAGGCCATTTGAGGAGGTCAGGATTGACTGAGGTAGAGTAGGAAGCAGAGGCTCCATGCTGATTACTGAACTGGGGTTATGTCCAACCATGATGGTTAGAGGGGAGAAGGAAGATGACAGCTTCAGCCCCTGGGTGCTGGGTAAATTGTCGAGCACAGGACATAGATAACCCTGCTCACACAGCATAGCTCTTGACAGCCAGCCTGTCTTTAGAGACAGTGAGCCAGAGAGGCCCAGACAGAGATGTGGGCTGACATCCCACCATAAAGGCCATGGATTTATATGGCCAACACATAAACACCAAATGCATTTTTCAAATACAGAATCAACTAAAGACTTTATTAGCACATGTCCAAACATTGTCATAAATGGATTTGCCACCTTATTATAAAAAAAAACCACAAAAATTATCTTTACTCCACAATGAATAGACTATGTGTAGTGTATATAAGGGTGGGTGGAAAGGATAGGGATGGGTGACAGCCATTTCAGTTCTTAGTAGTGACCCTAGGACCATATGCTATTCCTAGAGGAGTTATAATTTTCTCATCAGAATAAAAGATAACAATTCCTCTCATGAATAAGCAATGGATGCCAAGTCAGTTAGAAGAGTTTAACCAAAGGAGGTTTAGTCAGGGGAGGAGAGTTCCTGTTTCACAGAGCCCTGCGGGGTAATGGGTCAGGATCACCAGACAATAATCATAAAACCAGGACCTTGGTTGATGGAACAGACTCCCTTTGTGGCTTTTGCACACTTTTGATATATTTATTAACACTGGGAATTCTTCTGAGAGGGACCACAACCTTGCAGGAGCAGAGACAGACAGGGCTAAGTTCTAGGGGTAGGGTGGATGTCTCTGTGTGGGTGTCAGTCTCTGAATCCAGGCCATGAAAAACAGGTTCCCTTTTGAGGGGAAAATCAGGAGGGAAGACGCCATAGTGAGACATTCCTCCTAAGCAAGGGAGCAGAGTTCATGAAGGAACGGGAGAATGGGGAGTCCAGGGCTTCCCATCAGTGTTCCAGATATGTCCCTGCTCTAGAGCTGGGTGCAAAGCCTCAACCTGCAAGGAAGCTGCCAGCTCCTCTGGGGCTTATAGTCTGGGCTGAAGGCAAGAGGGAGCAAGACAAGTGAGCAGGTAATTGCTACCTGTCAGGGAGAAGTGATGATGGTCCTAGAGGGGATCCCAGCAGGTGATCAGGCCAGAGCTATTTAGGGAGACATGCATTTTTTGTGGAAATCAAAGGGCCACCTGTTGGAACTACCATGGATCAATTTGTCTCCCCTCCACCCCCACGGTATGCTCTGATCTGACTAGGGAATCAAGTAGAAGAAATAGATTTCTGATTATTTTTTCAAAAAGCACACAATACCATCTTTTAAAAAATAATAGCACTCCTGAACAGTTGAGAGAAATTGCTGGTTTCTGTGGCAACATCAATGCCATAGTCAGACTCAGTCTAGCACAGCAGGGTATTTACCTACCTCTTCTGCCCCTTGATCAGAAGGAAGATCTCTCTCTCTCTCGCTCTCTCTCTCGCTCTCGCTCTCGCTCTCGCTCTCTTCCCCCGCCTTGGCCAAATGGCCAAATGGTCTGCTTCCCTTTGGGTATTGCTGCCTGTACCTTCATTGTCTCCTAAACCTCTTCTGTTTCTTAATCTTTCTCTGCCATCTTTTGAGGGCATAGTGCCCGGAGTCTGTGAATGACTAGAATTCATGTTTCATTTGAGGCTCCTGGTGAGTGCTGTGCTGGGTCTGAGCTATGGAGTAAGGCAGCCAGGGGAAAGGGAACACAGTGAGTGTCCCTGAAGGAGGGCAAGCAGCCTGGCCCAGGCCTGGCCAGCTCCCTTCTTTCTATGCTGCAGCTGCCTCATCTTTCAAATGTAATTGTTGTTACCTCATTTTGTGAGAATTCTATGAAATGAGGTTTAAAGTTTTACCTACAGTAGAGACAGCTCTCTTGCCTACTGTTAGGTCTCTCATTCTGCCTCAGCTTCCTCATTTGTAAATTGAAATTTTTAATAAAAATCCCAGTCTTGGGACCCGCTGGCTGGACAGGGCTGAGACCCACCAAAAAAAAAAAAAAAAAAAAAAAAAACCCCTAATCCCAGTCCCCAGCAGGGATTTTGTGAGTTAAAATGTGGTAACAGCCATGAAGTCCCTAACATAGAAACTGTCTATACATAAGAAGCTTAGAACTCTGGTCCCTTCCTTAGTCTCCACTCAGTCTATTACAGAACTACAGGTGGCCCCATTATCCCATGTCTACTGATAGTTTTAATTGATAATTTAGTTCAGAAATATGTAAGTTTGTGGTATAATTAAAATATTGCTTTAGAGTCATATGGTGTCGCGGGGATCTCGGGGCGCCAGCTGCTGGGCGTGGCGCCGGTCTCCCGCCGGCCGCGTTGCTGAGGCTCTCTTACCCAAGGGCTGGCGGCTCTGGACGGCCGCTGTCAGCTGCCTGGGTGGGTTCCGTCCCAATTTCCACCGAGCACTCCCTCGAGGTACGAGATCCACCGGCCATAGGATCTTGTGGGAAGTGCGGAGATGGCGAAAGCAGGGTCTCGGTGAGTCGTGGTTTATGAAGAGACAGCTCTCTCCGGGAAGACTGGATCGTAGGCAGTAAGACACAGAACTCGGCTCAGTACAGCTCCTTTATTCAGTGACTCAGCTTGGCTCCAGGTCTTAGTGAGTCAACTCCGATTAATTAGGGGAAACCAGGACATTTATACTGTGGGGGCAGTGGCAAAAGCCTTAGTGGATAGGTGCTTTCAGGATGCCCCATTTACATGTGGTGGTGGGCTTCTGCCAGGCTGCCAGACATTGCCTGATTATCACACAGGAAAACCTGGCAGTTTCGGAGCCAGAGGCCATGTATCTGTGGCGGCTACTTCAAAGATGAGTCAGGAAGAGAGGTAGGAGGCCCCCTGCTGAAAAGAGGAGTCTTTCCATCAGGCGCCGAGCTCCTTAGAGCTATCCGGACATGGAAGACTGCGACCCTCACAGCAGGATTCCCCAACAGAGTCACATATCCTAAAACAATTTTGAGCAAATTCTTTACATATGTTATTTTTTTAATGAAACTATAGACTTCATTCAGGTATCACTAGATTTTCCACTGAAATCCTTTCTGATGCAGGCTATGACCTAAGATCCCACACCATATTTATGTATGTATGGATGTGTGCATATTTGCATTTTGCAGTACTGGGGATCAAACTGAGGACCTTGCCTGTGCTAAGTAAGTGCTCTATCACCAAGCCACACCTCCAGCACTCCTGCTGCATCTAGATGGCTCCGATTTATGACAGTTGCTTAGTCTTACCTTACTTTTCAAGACCTTGACACTTTTAAAGAGTATGAGCCAGTTACTTTACAGATGAACCCTTGATGTGATATTTTCTCATGGTTGCACTGTAAACATTGCGGGAAGAATCGCACAGGGACTGTGTGCCCTTCTTTGCCTTGTAGGAAAGATGTGCATTGACATATTTCATCGCTATTAGTGTTCACCTTGAATTGTTGCCAGGTATCCTCACTACAATGCTACTATTTTCCTTTTATGTAATTACTAAGAATTGAGAATAAGTTACTTTGAGAGTAATGAACATGTTCCATTTCTCCTTAAACTCCACACACTCATTTCAGCAGTCAGTAGCGGATCTTATTTGAAGTAACCCCATGCTAGCACATCAGTATTACTTTTCTACTTTCCCCCATTTCTTTTACATTTATTAAGGAGCTATCTCTCTGTCACACTTGTTTGGTCATTACTTTGCTTACAGTAGCATAAATTCATGATCTTCATTCACTTATAATTCAGTTCAAAACAAAATCTTACTTTATTTCTCAGACCATGTTGGATTTTGTCATTGGGAGAGCTCAAGTTGCCACTGATGTTATTTTGACAAATCTCAATTTTCCAAAACACTTTATCTTCTTGGCTCATATGGTACACCAGGCTCATATTTTTCCCTTACTAATCCTGGAATCAACCTTGCTTCCAAGGAGCCTTAGCTCCTTCTATGGGGATAAGATGATAGAAACCAAGATTAGGATGTCCTCAATGATTCAGGGTTGTTTTGTTTTTAGGCCCTATTGACAGCTTATCTACATCTATCTACATATATATCTATCTATGCACTTATCTGTCAACTATCTAGCTAATCTAGTCTATCATCTATCTAATCTATGGAGTCTATCATCTATTATTTCGATCTATCTAATCTATCATCTATCTATCTATCTGCCTATCAATATCATCTATCTCAAACAAACCCCAGGGCTCCTTTTGTATTCCCTCTCTGCTCAACCCCTCTCCATTTGTTTGTCTCTTCTGTCTCTGACAGGGACATGTCACTCTACTATCTTCAATATACTCATTCACTTCTAGTTTATATGAAAGGCTGCTTCTGGTACATGCATTGCTGGACGTTTAGAATTCCCGACATCATTAGAGACACTCACTGGATCATCTGACACTTTGAGTGTACTGTCTTCCTTTCTGTGTCTTTGTAAGGACAGGTATACAAAGCCACCTTATTTTTTGAAGGGTAACACTTTTAGAAGGTAGTAATGCATGATGCTATATTTAAACTGAATTTCCGAGGACCTCACCACTGAAAGTAATAATGGGTTCTTTGCTAAAAATAATACTTTCTACACCATAGAAAATATTGCCTAACCCTGCTTTATAAAATCTCATTCCCTAGCTTTCTTCAAGTGTTTCCAGGAGCTCGCAGGTGGAATCTTCCATGTGCTTGAAGACAAACATGTGACTCTTGAGCTCTGCTGACCTCCGGGGATGCCCTGTTTCTCTCAGACTGTGACACAGCCCCATGCATTCTCTGGCATCCTGGAGTTTCCAGCTGCCTCGGGCTCCCATGGAGTAACTAGAGAAGCACTTTGTTTCCCTTGTCTTGTGAGGGGCCCAGTGCAGAACTACTCACATCCCCACCATTCTGCAGATATTTCTCTCCATTCTTTTTATTTTATTCACTGCACCCCACACCTCCTGTATATGTGGAACCCACTCATGAATGCACAAGGGTTATAGGTTGATGACTTCCACACACCAGCTGCTCCTTCTGCACCCATGGCCCACTCAGCAAATCAGTCACATTGCTCTTGCCAACTAAGCCCTGCTGTGGCCCAGTACTCTTTCTTTATTCAGTGCTCAGTGCTCTCTCTGCTACTCAAATTGATGCTAATAGTGACAGAGCTTTCCAGCTCTCTTTTCATATTAAGGAGTTGTCACTAAGATAGCCTCTTGCTTCCAAGCTTTTGTATATCAGCACTTGCATGTGAGCAGAAGTAGCACGCATTATTTCCGGGTTGGCTCTTTCAAACAACTGATAGGATCTCTGCGCGTTTCCTCACCAACCCTCCCCATCCTTCAACATGTGGAACCTCAGGCTTCTCAAGCCTTCAGGCATGATAGAACCACAGGATGGAGGGAGTCTAGATGCCTGAATATCCATGTGGAAAAGAGCCACCTGCCCACACTAGGCTCTTACCTGAGTGAAAAATAATTTATACAGTCTTCGTAAAATGTTGGGTTTATTTGTTATGGTAGAATTGCCTTGATAAATATACAAGTGAAACCCATTTTTCATCTGGACTCCACACCTGGTCTAGGGTTAGTTTTAACAATGGCTCAGCTCACAATGCCTATCTCTATTTTCCCTTGGGTGTGCTTTCTCCAGAAGCTGCCTCAGTCTCTGTGGAATCCAACAATACAGTCCAGCTCACAATCAGGCCTTAGCTCCAATTTCATTATTTTCTTGAGAATTCCCACAGTCTTTCCAAAGTAGGAAAGACCTTGCCACAGAATTATACCTCTTCATCACAGAAGTATAACAGTCTAGTTTTAGACACATGATTGTTTATTTGTTAGCTCCTAAAACGGATAGTTGAATCAATTGATGAAAAAGTAATCTCTGGAGCTGGTGAGATGGCTCAGAGGTTAAGAGCAATTTCCTCTGCAGAGGACCTAAGTTCAGTTCCCATCACCTACATGGTGGCTAACAACTAGCATTAACTACCTTTCCAGGGGAATCCTGTGTTTTCTTCTGGCCACCAGAGATGTTGCATGACATGGGTACACTTACATATTTGCAGGTAAAGCATTCACACACATAAAATAAAAACAAATAAATAAAAATTTCTCCATCTCAGTGATTGCTAAATGTCTGTCCGCAGCCCAGATCTTTTTCCTGGGCATCCCAACCATAGACACTTCCTTCTGATGGTTATTTCTAAAGAAATCCTTTGTCACCTCAAATTCAATATACATCCCATGTTGCAAGGTTGCAAATCTTCATATTTCCTCTAAATACACTTTATTTCTGTATCACTTAAGTAGGGTAATGATGGCACCAGCCACTGGGATTTGCAGACTAGAAGTATGAATTTTGTTATTGCTGTTGTTATTATTATTGATTTGAAATGCTAGGGTTTGAATCCTGGGCCTTGCACACCCTAGGCAAGCACTCTACCAATGAGCTATATCTGTACTCCCTGAATGCACTTCACAGATACTCACAAATATAGGTTAAGGCAGGACGGGCAGTTGGTTTGCCCTTTCTCCACTGCTCCAGTGCCTGGACATGTACACTGCACTGTGGAGTCCACGCATGCCTAGCTGGTCTTCCTCCATCTTCCTTTGGCCTTCCACTGTCTTTTCTGAGCACCCCTCCTCCACAAGCCCTGTTCCCTCTAGGACTGTCAGCCAGAGCTAACTTCTCTACCCTGCTAGCTTTCTCCCCCAGCAGTTTTGAATAAACACATTTGATTAGGAGGATGTGCCTTTCTATGTTAGTAATTTATTCTCTTCTATGCAAATTGCCCAATTAATTAAAAAAGGAAAAAAAACAAATTCAGACCAGTGATCTCCTGAAGGAGAGAAAGAAGCTGTTAGCAAATTGGTAACATGCAGAGAATCCTCAACTTGGAGGCAGACAGCCCTGGCTCTGAGTCCCGGCTTCATGGCTGGTCCCATCACCCATCACAGCCTCTCTCTCCTCATCTGAAGGAAGCATATTAATGTCTGTTTCAAAAAATTGTTGTAAAGATCATTTGAGGAAGTACACAAATATTTTGGGAACTCAGAGATATTCTGATAATGGGGGAGAATATTCCTTTACACGAATTTTCGGAATGGCAAACTTTGCTCTCCCCTCCCTCCCCCAGTGACCGCTCATGGACTCTGCAGCCCAAGGCCACACCGCTGGAAACTCATGGAGTCCGTGGCTTAATGTGAATCTCTCCAGCTCTGCTATGGGCTCAATTCTGTCCCCTGAAAAAAAATACACTGAAGTGCTGATCCTCAATGGCTCAGAGTGTGACTTCATTTAGAGAAAGGCTCTTTACATAGACAATCACGCTGAAATTAAACCATTAGGAGGAACTCTGAATCCGGTGTTGTCATCAGATGTAGAGTCCTACCCTGTGCCCCAACAAGTCAGGTTTGGCTACCTTCCCTTGATAAGACAACTAAAAGAGCTAAATTAATAGTGAAAAGTATAAAAAGGAGATTTAGTCAATGTGACCATATTAGGAAAAGGACCTAGAAGTCCACTGACCGCTCACATCCATCTTTTAGAGTCTAAGTAGCAGGCCAGAGCTATGCATACCTAAGCAGTCCTAGCCAAGACGTGGTCCTGCCCATCATGTTACGGCTCCTCTCTCCTGCAAGGTCATCTGACAAGTTGCAAATCTCTTTCTGAGAAAAAGTTTCCCCTCTGGCTGGCCCAGGCTTTGGGCTTTTTCTTCTTCTAGTAGCAATTCCTGTAGTAATTCCAATTTCTTGGGGACCAGTGTTTCAACAGTCTGATAGTCAAGGAGAAGGACACAGTGTCTCTTTTGAATATCTTCATCTGTGCCAGGCCCGTTACAGTATCACAAGCATCTTTATGAAGGGAAATTGGGCACGGAGACAGAGATACCGTGTGATGCCTTGTGAAGGCAGATGTTGGGATCATGTCTCCATTAGCCATGGTCTACTGAAGATTGCTAGAAAACCCAGAGCTGAGGAGAGATGTGGGCCAAATGCTTCCTCAGCACTCTTAGAAGACACCAACCCTGCTGACAATGCCTTAAGTTTGTACTTCAGTTTTGAGAACTGAGATGATGAATTTCTGGCTTAAATGATACCATGATTTGTGGATTTGTGGCACTTGTTATGGCAGATTTGGTAAATTATCACAGGCTCCACACACTTGCCCTTTTTTTCCAATATGCATGGGACAATGGTTCATTGTGCAGTCATAAAGAATACACACCAAATGGAGAGTCTATTCTTATCACTGGCCATTGACCTCTGCCCATGTGCATGTTAAGTTTGGGATGTGGCAGGTGGTTCAAGAGAACACAGATAGTTACTGGGGATTAAGAAGTTTATTAGAAGAATTATTAATGCTATGGCCAGACAGACATAAGGACAACAGCATTACAGAGGCTCCAGGGAGAGTTCAGACCCTAACATCAGAGACAGCATGGAAAGATCTCTGAAGACCATCAGAGCCCTTGTGGCAGGAGAGGGAGTCTCATTTTATACCTTTTTAAGGATGAAAAAGGAGGAGCCTGCAGTGCAGGCTCACTGATTCTCAGGCAGGAGGCAGGGAAGCAGGTAGGGAGCCAGATGTGGGTGATACTCCCAGGGGAGATGTCCTGGCACCAGCAAGTCTGCTAGCTGGGGGCTCACAATGTCCCAGGAGGCACCTATCAACAATGAGGGTGGAGGTAGAGAGATGGGTGATGGGTATGACCTGAGCAGCTCTGGCCTGGGACCTAACATTTATTTCTGGAGTCTGGGTACCAGGGGAGCATGCTAGAGGACTACACATTCACTGACAGACTCTCCATAGAGGTCTTGTTATTTCTTTTCCCACATCTTTGAGAAAGAGGCTCCTGCAGGTGGATGTGGCTTGATTAACCTCTAGCCCCAAATCTAATACCCAACATTAGCTGACTGGGAGAAAATGAAGAAAAAAAGTGGAACTTCATTTGAACCAGATGAACTGGTACACAAACATTCTCATTCCTGTGCTTGCTGTTAGTTTTCAATCTCCTCTTTTGTAATCATGAGATTTAGATAAAACAGCATTAGCAATTTAGGCTTGAAATCAACAAAGGTGGTTGGCATTTAATTAGAAGAGGAAAATCTTTTAAAGTCATTATTGTATTTCTGCAACATGAGGAAGAATGCTTTTAATGTGTATTCTTTGACCCTTTTTCTCAGGACCACAGAAAAATGGTGGTGCTGGGCTCAAGCCAAACCCAAATCCAAATTAAGCTCTGCCACACCTCCTGAGCAAGAGGCAGGCTGACTGCTGAATGCCTCCTTATTGATAGGGCCATTGTCCCCTATGGGGTCTCAGGGCTCTGCATTGTTGAGAAGTAAAGAACACCTTTGCAGAGGTTCTGGCTGCCAATGTCATCCTGCAGTCCTAGGAAGAAAACCTCTTTCACCTGAGGCCTGGGAAGTCTGCAGTTGAAAAGCACACCGTGGGTTCTCTGCTCTAAAATGTGGGCCTTTCATCTGGGCATCACACAGTTAGCTATACTGTGACTGACTGAATTCTCTGCAAATGAATTTCCTCTCTCAAAAGTGAGGGAGCAGCCTGGTTTCTCCTCCCATTAATGGAATGCAGTGAGAATTTCACCAGATTCCCTCTTGAGTAGAGCACTCTGTGTATTTGGAAGAGATGCCTTTAAAAGCCAGTGGAAGCCAGGTAGATATCCTAAGCTTTTTAAAAAAAAATTTTTTTGTTTATTATTTTTATGTGTATGTATGTATTGCCTGCATGTAGGTAAGTGCACCCATGTCATGCAATGCCTGCAGAGGACAGAACTGGCTGGAACTGGAGTTACAGTTTTTAGCTGCAATGTGGGTGATGGGATTCGAAACTGGGTCTTCTGCAAGAACAGCCAGTGTTCTTAACCGCTGAGCCATCTCTCCCACTCCAATATCCTAAGCTATTAGCTTCAAACATTTTCATTCAAAATCCCCCTGAAACAATGATTTAAAAAGAGAGAGAGAGAGAGAGAGAAGTTTGGGTTCATATATTTTAGGACAGTATATACTTTTTTAAAACCCAAGTTCAGTTTTAAAAGATGTAATTTTGCTTATTGCATGCAAGCATGTGCTTTTATATATATATTTGCTTTGAAACCTTGAAACTGAACATTTAGCTATTTCATATTTTATAGCAACATAATATTTATGTATATTTATAGCCTATAAAACAATGCAATACACATATGTCCGTGTGATGGTCAAATCAAGGTCTCAGTGTTACAGTAGCAATAAAGGCCTACCAAGAGAAAAGCAGTCAAGAGAACAGAACCTCTGGTCGAGGGTAGAGATCTAACATCCGCTTGGACCAGGTCAGTCACTTGGCTAAGGGACCACCTCTAGGAAGGCAGGTCCACCTTAAGCCATGCTAACGTGATAGGCAAAATAATTAGTTCTTTAATGAGATACTACTGTACTTTCCTTTCACACGATCCCTCGTTCCTAGTGCAGTAGCTTACCAGGCACAGCCAGGCAACTTTGTAAGTCTTCCTGCTTCTTTGGATTCCTCAGAAAAGTATAACTGTTCCAGAAACTTCTGGGACTCAAGAGACCAGTAACCAAGTCAGGTGAAGGAGAGGGAGTTTATTCACACCCTGAGCTCAGGTTTGCAGGGAAATTTATAGTCAAGTCATATGGGGAAGTTAAGCAAGCAAACAGGAGATCCCAGAAAAGCCGTGGTAGTTAAGCAAGTGGTTACAAAAAAAAAAAAAAAAAAAAAAAAAAATCACAAGAATGTAGCAGTTTGTCAAACAAAGATTTCAATGGGGTAGATGGCAGATAAACTGATTAGAAACCACAGGGGTGAGGGCAGATTCCTGTTCACTTTACTCATCCTTCTCTACCTCATCTGAGGGTCTTCCACAATTTAAGGTTCTTAGCAACCATTTCATAGTTAGTAAATTTTTATTTTTATTGCTATCACATAACCTCTCCTTTTCTTCTTTCTCTCTCTTCTCTAAGCACACTTTCCCTAACACTTCAGGCCTCTCCAACATTTTGGGTTTCTTACTCTTCTCTAAAGCGCTCCTCCGCACCATGTGGCTGCTCATCCAACATGTGTCTGACGTCCACGATGGTTTAAACAGCATTTTAAGGGCTTTTTCCCCTTCTCTCCTCCATTCTCCTCCTCTGGGCAGCTGCAGATATTTACAGGTTGCCTACCTTGTGTGTCTGTTGGGGGGGGGGGTTCCTTTCAAACTCTGATAAAAGTATCTTCAAGCTTCCATTTGAGTCCATCCTTAAATGCTTTTATTAATGAGACTAAGAATCCTGAGAGGACCCTGATTTGCCATGCATCAACAGGACTTTCCATCTTCTCAAATACCAATCATTTCAACTGTTAGGAATTTTGTATTCTAGTTATTTTTGGAATATAGGTTGTTGTAGACTACGGTTACCCTGCTGGGCTCTAGAACACTAAAAAGCACTTTCAACTTTGAAAAATGTAGCCTAAATGGCAAGGTCATCTATGTAAACCATCAGCCAGATCAAACAGTATGTCAGAAAACATCTGACCTCATGCCTTGGTTCAGATAAACTTGACCTTGAGACAGATATCTCCCTTCTGAATTCTAGTTCTAAGTGAGACTGGCAGACAGGCAGAGATAAACAGTTGAGAGTCTACAGGAAAGTCTGAAAGGAGTGGGCTTCAGTCTTCTGCTCCAGCAACACCCTGCTGACACTTTCTTTTTTTTTCTGTTTTTTTTTTTTATTTTAATTAAAAGAAGCATTTCATTACAACAGCATTAACCTATTCAATAACATTTTTCTGAGCTAGGGTACATCTCTTTCAAAATTGGCTGTACATTTCTAGGTTTACAGATGAATTATTACGCTTATATAATCTTTTACTCATTATAAACTCTATAAGACATAAAAGATCAGTTAGTGGGGCTAGCAGGATGACTCAGCAGTAAAGATACCTGCTACCATGCCTGATGACCTGAGTTCTATCCCCAGGACCCATGTGGTAGAAGAAGAGAATCAGCTCTCACAAGTTGTCCTCTAACTCCACACGTGGGCCATGACACGGGCACATACACATACACACACAC
>NW_008353596.1:4197783-4215367 GCF_000622305.1 Nannospalax galili
GGTATGTCTGTTAAACATCCAAGGTTAGTTCCACCATTCTGGCATTTTTAATTACTGTGTGACACTTTCTTTTTAGCAACTCCTTTTGACCAGACTAGAAAGCCTTTGCCCTCTATAGCAAAGTCCTATGGTAATGTCAACCCCAAAACACAACGCTTACCTCAAAGAATATAAGAGATCATTTATTTCTGAGCCAATGATAAATGACTATGGTCCAGGAACACAGATTCAGGTTACCCCAAATTCCATGTTCCAACATGGTAACAGTTTCATGATGTTTTTAATGGTAACAGAACAAAGGGAGACATAAATCAAGATACTTTTAAAATGCATTGGAGGAAGCATAAGGTAGGTGGGTTACAGCAAAGATGGGAGGTCTAAGGTATAGGCCTCAGATGCTATCTGATACATTCTTAGCCTTTCAGTTGATGGGAGCCAGTGCTCTATGCATTCCAAAGGACTTATCTGATAGTTACAAAGATGCCAGGTCACACAGGTATAGGCCTCAGATGTTATCTGATACATTCTTAGCCTTTCAGTTGATGGGAGCCAGTGGTCTATGCATTCCAAAGGACTTATCTGATAGTTACAAAGATGCCAGGTCACATACAGAGGAGGGCAATAAATGGCCACTAAGGCAGTTGTCCTGGTTTGTTTATTAATTGATGTGACAAAACACTTTGACCACTACCAACTTGGGGAGGAAAGGGTTTATTTAGTTTACATCTCCCAGGTCACAGTTCATCAGGCAGCCCAAGGTAGGAACTCAGGGCAGGAACCTGGAGGCAGGAGCTGGAGCTCAGGCCATGGAGGAATGCTGCTTACTGGCCTGCTCCCCTGGCCCCTGCTCAGCCTGCTTTCTTATGCAACATAGGCCCACCTGCCCAGGGGTGGCACCACCCACATTGGGCTGGGCCCTCCCACATCACTCATCAAGATTGCCCCTCAGACATGGCCACAGGCCAGTCCAATAGAGGCAATTCCCCAACTGAGGCTCCCTCGACCCAGGTGTGTCAAGCTGACACTAAAGCTATCCAGCACAGCAGCTAAAGATAGCCCTAGACAAATTGTTATTAGGCTCTGGACCTGCAACATTCCAACTTCTCCACATTATTGAAGGTTAATCAGTTAATCGGCCTTACAGTAGGCTCAGTGTAGGGTGCAGTTCAGGTCATACTAACAGTAAGCTAGGTAAGAGGCCAGCCTTCCTTTGGTGATTGTACATGGAACGTAAGAAAGGAGAGAAAGTGGCTCTTATAGTCATTAGAGGGCCAAGAAGCAAAGGCTTCTGGAAATTCAGTATGTAAAACAAAGCCAGCATGGCCTACAGTTAGATTCTGTTTCCCCACTTTGAAGGTCCCCAGATTGTATAAAAAGAAAAGGAATTGATTGAAGCATGTTAAGGGGTTCAACAGCCTCACTGAGACAACCAGGGGTCCCCAACACAAAGCTTAGCTTTCTGGGACAGCACTCAGAATCATGCTGCAGAGAGACCCTGGTAGGAGACCAGATGCCAAGGACCCAGTCACTACCAAGGCAGCGAAGGCAAAAGCAGAAGGAACAGGAGCATGCCCCCATCTCTCAGCCCAGACTGGTATTGAATAGGTCAAACCTGCTAGAATTAATAAAAGAACACATTGGAAGAGTTCTTAAAATATTCCACGTTTATAGATTCTTTTTTTTAACCTATGAAATTACTGTCAAAGTTAAGAATGCTGTCTTCTCTCACTAAGCTCCTTCTGCTGTCCTGGTACTAGTTTGAGATTATTTGGAACACACACATAAAGAGGAACAAAGTCAAGCTGTGCTATAAACTTCAAAAGAAAGAGAGGCTTTTGTGATGTGGGAGGTTCCTGTCAAGCTCTGCCATTCTCCTCCAGGGAACTGCAGAAGCCTCATAGGCAGCCACCTTCCTGCCTGGGTTCTGCTTTTTCTGGTCTGACTTTGCAAAATAATTGTTGTTTTACAATCTTGAAAAATTATTGGTGAACATTTAGACTGACACAGCTACTTTGGAAAAAGTCTCTCTCTCTCTCTCTCTCTCTCTCTCTCTCTCTCTCTCTCTCTCATTGATCTTCCCTATAACCCAGTAATTGTACTCTGAAGAATAAAAAAGTACACATTTCCACAAAGACTCACACAAGAATATCTAGCAGCATTTTTCATAAAATCAAAGCAGTGCAAAGAGTCTGGGTATTCATCAACAGGAAGGTGAGAAAGTGAACAGAAATATTTCTATAAAATGGATTAATGAAGCAAGAGGAGGAAAGACATAGGCAAATCTCAAAAATATGCTCAGTGGAGAAACCTTACGTCAAAGAGCACATGCTGTGTAGACTGCAGCTGCATAAAGTTTCACCATAGGCAAAATGACAGAAACCAAGGCCATGGCTGTCTCTGAGGGTGGGTAGTGTGGGGATTAACTGTGAGGACAGGACCCAGAAGGTTCTAGGGTGATGGAAATGCTCTGCAACTGGATAAGTCTGTCTCACAGGCCAGCTATTCTGGGGAAAAAAAAAAACTGTCAATGAATTCTTAAATAGTTGCACATTTAACTGTATTAAATATCTCAAAGTAAAAGAATTATAAACAAATATTGTATATTAATTATGTGCACACTGGAATGTTTAGATAAATGTGTAATAGTATTTTTAACTATTCAGGAATACATAACAATGAAGATGGGGTGATGGATGGGTAGGATAATGGACAGATGGAGAGATGTGATCAAGGAAATTTGCAGAAGAGTTAACACTAGTGGAGGTGGGGACCTGGAAGTTCACAGTACAATTCATTTAAGGTGGACCGCCCTTAAATGTCACTCTGTAGCACTGAGTGCAGTACTAGTACTGAGCTATGTAGTGCTATACAGTAATGTTTAAGGCAGGTCAACCTTAAAAGGTACTCAATACTTCCTTAAAAAGGCAGGCTTCCCTTAGTAGCTACCTTCAGAATTTGCACTCCTTATCAAGCGTTTTGCTCATTGAGTCATCATAATGATCTTATGAGGTATGAATCACCTGTGGTTACAGAGGAGAAAACAGGCTCAGAAAAGCCAAAATAGCAGGTAAATTCACATAGCTGCTTAGATATAAGTCCAGTTTTAAACCTGGCAGTCCACTTCTGGCACCTATATTTTAATTGTTTCACCAAGATCAAAGCCCATCGTTGTAGAGATCAATAAGTTCAGCAAAACAAATAGTATGTCCCATTGTCTGGCTAGAAACATGAAAACTCAGGAGAGACTAGACTAACTTGCTGCAGTGGACTCTGGTCCCTCACACAGCTTCTGCTGTTTCTCCTTTGGCTGTTTTGACCTTACAGCAATGACTCATGGGTTGAATTGTGTCCTCATAATATTCAACTAGTTGAAGTTCTTAAGATGTGCAATGTTATTTGGGAATTGGGTCTTTATAGATGATCAACATGAAGTCATTAGAGTAGGTCCTGATCCAATGTGGTTAGTGTCCTTTTTATTATTTTTTATTACATTTATTTTTTGGGGGGGTGACTCAGCTCATCAAGCTTGGTGACAAGTTCCTTAACCCACTGAGCCATCCTTCCGGCCCCTAGTGTCCTTTTCAAAAGGGGGCATTTGGACACAGAGATAGACACACTTATAGTATCAAAGCCATACAAATGAAGGTGGGGATCCAGGTGATGCATTTGTAAGCCAAAGATTTCTAAAGATGCCAGCCAGAAGCTAGGGCAGTGCCGCTCAACAGATTCTCCCTCACAGCCAAAACAAGAGCCAGTCCCACCAGCTTCTCCATCATGGACTTCTAGCTTTAGAACTGGTGTTTAAGCCAGCCCATATATGGTACTTTGTTCTGGAAATCTTAGGAAACTAATATAAACTCCAAATAATTCTTAGTTCCAAGTCATTTTACTTTTGGGCTTGTTTTTAGAAGCTTCATACCCACAGACACACACACACACACACACACACACACACACGTGCGCACACACTCATGCACACATACAAACACGTATTTGTGATATATTGAGGTAGTTCTTAAATATAACAAGGATTTACTTTACAGAAATCTATTTTGTCAAGTGATCTTTCAGGAACCCCCAGTTTGTGATGTACTGTCTTGAAGATTGCAGGGTTGACAATGAAAATGCTTAAAAATCATAGTTTCCACAAGCTATGCCAATTATCATTATGTAAAGTAGTTTGGGCTCATTTAAAGAGTAAGAGACGGACATGGTGGTGCACACCTTTAACCCCAGCACTATCGAGGCAGAAGCAGGTGAATCTCTGTGAGATCGAGGCCATCCTGGTCTAAGTAAGGAGTTCCAGGCCAGCTGAGACTACAGGGTGACACCGTCTCAAAAAAGGTGGGGGGGGGGGCACTAATATTTTTTCCTACGTGAAAGAAAAGAATAAGGTGCTTTCTCGTCCCCATCTTCATTTACTTCATTATTCCCATCACCTGAGTCCCTATAACATGTCCTATGCTGGGCAAGCTGTGCTGAATGTGTGTGGCAGACATGATCCACAAAATAGTCATGCATTTTTGTTAGTGTAGAATTGTTGCAGGAAGCGGGTGTTGAGTTTTGAACTACATTTCCCAGACTCTCTTGCACCTGCGAGGGGGGATCGTATGACTGAATTCTGACCAATGGAGTGTGAGAAGAAGTGATGTATAGCATTTTCCCGTCAGCCTGGCTCAGCTATGTACCTTCTTTAAAAATTTATTTTTATGTGTGTGTGTGTGTGTGTGTGTGTGTGTGTGTGTGTGTGTGTGTGTGCGCGCGCAGGGGCCCTGTTAAGGCCAGAGGTATTGGCTTTTCACAGAACTGGAGTTACAGCTGCCTGATGTGGGTACTGGGAACAAAACTCTGGTCCTCTGGAAGAGCAGCACCAACTGAGCCATCTTTCCAGCCCTTCAGCCTGGTTCTCAGTGATAAAGAACTTGGTCTACTTCACTGTGGTTGTGTCTTTGTTATGATGTTTATGACTTTGCTATGATTAGAAATTCATTAATAGATTAAGGAAAAGAGAATAAAGTCTGTTAGAGAAAGAAGAAGGGATTTATATTCAACCACTGCCTTTCAAAGTTTCTGCTGAAACAGGGGTGGGAGTGCTTCTAGGACATTAAAGAAAAAGGAACTGAGGCTGGAGAGATGGCTCAGTGGTTAAGAGCACTGACTGTCCCTGCAGAGGACCTGGGTTCGATTCCCAGCACCCACATGGTGGCTAACAACTGTCCGTAATTCCAGTTCCAAGGGATCCGACATCTTTTTCTGACCTCACGCATTCACGACACGGGTGGGTGCACTTACACACATGCAGGCAATACACTCATACACATAAAATAAAAATAATAAATAAAACATTTCTTTGAAAAAAGAAAAAGGGCCAGGCGTGGTGACACACGCCTTTAGTCCCAGCACTCGGGAGGCAGAGGCAGGCAGATCTCTCTGAGTTCAAGGCCAGCCTGGTCTACAAAGTGAGTTCCAGGCCAGCTTGGGTTTCAAGGAGACCCTGTGTCAAAAAGACCTAAATAAATAAATGAATAAATAAATAAATAAATAAATAAATACATAAATACATAAATAAATGAAAAAGGAATTGCATGAGTCCTACCAAGCAAGAAATGATTATTTTTTCCTAAATTTCTATATGTCCTGATTACCTTTAGGAGACCATTTTGCATCTACTTTTCCACTTTGTATTAATGTATTTCTGCAGGTCTCCACTCGAGGTCTCCTGGCTTATATTTGCATTGTTTAATACTATTGACTTGCACCACTTTTCTTAGGCATAGTGAATGGTATGAGCTCATCCAAGCAAGAAATGATTATTTTTTCCTAAATTTCTATATGTCCTGATTACCTTTAGGAGACCATTTTGCATCTACTTTTCCACTTTGTATTAATGTATTTCTGCAGGTCTCCACTCGAGGTCTCCTGGCTTATATTTGCATTGTTTAATACTATTGACTTGCACCACTTTTCTTAGGCATAGTGAATGGTATGAGCTCATATTTATGTTTTAAGTTTCATATTTTAAATAAAGCTTTGAGCAAACATCTGGTCAATTTAAAGCATAGTCTTAAGTAAACAATAGTCAATGTGATAAAATGATAAGGCTAAGACAAAAGTAATATTTGATGACTAAATATCACCTTTCAGAAAGGTAGTTGGGAAACATAGGCCAGGAAGATGCTGAGGTATCCCAAAGAGCTAGGCCTCAGGAACTAGAAAATAGAGAATTCATAGAGTTCTGAGTCCCTATGGAAGGTCCAACCCTGGGCAAGGTGTGCTGACAGTGTACGGCAGCAGACATGATCCACAAAATGGTCATGCATCCTTTGTTGGAGTAGAATCGTTGCAGGGAGCAGGTGTTGAGTTTTGAACTACATTTCTTAGGCTGTTTTGCACCTAAGAGGGGATCCAGTTCTTCGCCATCTCTGTTTCTTTCTACATACCTATTACACTTTGACAGCTTGCTCAGTCAAGCTTTACCATAGAAAAGTTAACAGCAGCCTCCAAATTTTATAGCCATGAGGGAAGCGATGAACTAACTTGCTCTCAGTTCCAATTTCACATTCCTTAGTAATAGGATTATTGGCCCATGTGGCCTGTTGCTTGTTTGTGTACTTTTGTGCATGAAGGTAAGATGACATTGAGACACGTAACTTTCTGCCATGTGGCTCAGTTCAAGAGTAAATTGTAGGGCTGAAGAAATGGCTCAGCAGTTAAGAGCATTTGCTGCTCTTGTAGAGGATATGGGTTCAGTTTCCAGCACGCACATGACCCCTCACAACTGCTTGTAACTCCAGTTCCAGGAGAAGCTGACTCCCTCTTCTGACCTCCGTGGTGCATGCATGCATGTGGTACACTTACATACATGCAGGCAAAACCTTCATACATACAAGATAAAAATAATCTTTTTAAAAAAGTAAGTTGTGAGATATCAAGTTCTAATAAGACAGAAAGTGAAAACCTGACATTAAACTCAGGATTTTCTCTTAGTAAAGAGTTCCTTCAGAAAAGTTAATGGATAAATGCCAGGCTGACCTAGTTACTTTCTGTTGCTATGCTAAAGACTATGACCAAGCGACTCATAAAAGGAAGACTTGCTCTTTAAAAAAAAATATTTTTATTAGCTGGGCATAGTGGCACATGCCTTTAATCTCAGCCTTCGGGAGACAGAGGCAGGCAGATCACTGTGAGATTGAGGCCAGCCTGATCTACATAGCAAGTTCCAGGCCAACTGGGGCTACAGGGAGGTCAGGTCTCAGAAAGACAAAAAAAAAAACAAAAAACAAAAAAAACTTCACAGCTTAATTTTTATTGATTCTTTAATAATTTATGCAGTAGACTTTGATCTTACTCAGATCCCTCTCTTATATTCACCCTTGACAACAGGGTTTGGTGGTGCTGATGTTTGTTTAGACAGGATCTCCCTATGTAACCTTGGCTAGCTTGAACTTGGAACTTGTTCGAGACCAGGGTGGTCTTGAACTCGCAGAGATCTGCCTGTTTGTGTCTCCTGAGTGCTGGGATTAAAGGCATTCACCACCATGCCTAGCTGTAAATAGCTCTTTGACAGAAGGGGAAATCTAAATGCTCAGCAATATATGAAGCCAGACTTACACTCACTAGAACTAAGAGGAATGGCAGAATGAAAGCAGTGTGATAATGAACTTCACCTAGAATGACAGATAATACTTAAAGAATGATTCCAAGTGCTCTGGCACATGGGGACACCAGAACTCCTTTTGCTGAGAGGGATCATCAGTTGGCAGAATTGATCTGGAAAGTGATCAATAGCTTTTAGCAAAGGTAAACATGCCTTGGCCACACACCCAGTCAACACATCCCTATGGCTACAACCCAGCTAAATTTTTTCCAAGATATGCAAAGGCACTGGTACTAGACAGTCACACTTAGGTCTGTATAGGAGGACAGGACTGAAAGTCGCTCAGGTGCCCATCACCAGAAGTTAATCCATGTGTTGATTGCATACTAAGAAACTCTATGCAGAAGTCAGAAACCATAAATAAGAGTACATACTTCTGCAGGGAAAGATCTCCATGAAATAAAAATGAAAGACGTGGAAAGCCACATGAAATCAATGGCATGATATTGCATATTTAATTTAAAATGCATTACATATAAAATAGCACTACTTGTTTGATTAAAATGAATGTCTACCACTGGGTGCAGTAGTGCGTGCCTTTAATCCCAGCACTTGGGAGGCATAGGCGGGCAGATCTCTGTGAGATTGAGGCCAGTCTGATCTAGATAACAAGTTCCTGGCCAGCTGGAGCTACTGGGAGACCCTGTCTCAACACTCCCCTGCCCTCAAATAAAATGATACCTTCCGAAGACCATATTAGACTGGGTACCAAAGACAGGGTGGGATAATATTAATAAAGAATCAGGGAGGAAAGAGAGAAACTTAAAATAAAAGACATAGTGGCTAGGCCACAGTCAGAAGACGTTTGTATGCATCTTGGTAGAAGTAAGCCTGGTTAGGAGGCTGTTTGCAAAGTCTGGGTGAAAGAAGGTCCAGGTCGAACTCAGCATCAGTGCAAAAGGAATGATGCCAGTGGGTTTAAGAGAGCTGTGGGAAGAATGGAAATGGTGGGACACGTGATGAATTGAATAGGGGGCGAGGGAGAGAGAAACATCTAGAATAGCTCTTGTGCTATTTGCACTGTACCTGGATCGTTAGGACAGGAAACCCTAGAGAAGTGCAGTGTTTGGAGTGAGATGAGTTCCCTTTTGTTCATCAGTACAAGATGAAATCTTTGGTGGTGTGTCCGCAAGAAAGAATGTGGATGCTTTATTGCCGATGAACATTCAGACAACCCATTTGAGCGGATTCCTAGTGTCACATGACACATGCTGCTTTGCTGAGTTAGCCTTTGGGGAAAAATGGTTCAGATGACTCAGCAGAATCAATTTCTGGACTCAAGGAGAAAGCCGATAATATTCATTTCCTGGGGAAGATTGGGACTTGGGCAGTCCCAGATTCACTAAGAGGCCTTCATTTGGAGTTTGAAGCAGAGATGCTGGAACTCATTTTTAAGTCTCTAACTTAGAGAGTGAGATCTGAGTGAAATATTTTATTCCCTGTTGACTCCAAACACGAGCACCAGCACTGTAGGGCCTTTGTCATGTGATGCTGGAGTTTATTGAAGGAAATAAATACAACAGTGACAAAATGTCATTTCCCAAACTTTCAATTCGTGTAGCAGTTGGCAAGTACGGGGGCAAAGGGCTGAGGATATGAATTTTACTGTATGTAAACACTCATCTACGACACATTAAAGTCCAAAAGGTCTTGCAGCTGCTAGGAGCAAAGATATCAAGTGGGAGGCAGAGGTAGGGGCCTTGGCCCCACTATAGAGTCCTGGGTTCCAACTCTGCCATGCCACAACTTTACAGGGCCTTGGGCACACTACCTGCATGTGCCTTCCAGAGTCTCACCTGTTTCTTGATTTATAAAATATATGGGTTCAAATGTGAAGTCTCTGAGCTTTTCTCTACTGGACTCTATTACCCTCTGCTCTACACAGCCTTCCATTTCCTAAAACTGTTGTAAAATAGACAGGCTGATTGTCTTGCGTGGTTAAATCTCTTTTCAAAAGACATTCTTAAAGATTTTTTAAAATTTTATGTATATGAGTGTTTTGCTTGCATGTATGTAAGTGCACCATGTGCATGCAGTGCCCACAGAAGCCAGAAGATGGTGTCATCAGATCACCTGGAAACGAGTTTCAGGCAACTGTGAGTTGCTATGTGAGTGCTGGGAACTGAACTGAGGTCCTCCACAAGAGCAACAAGTACTCTTAATGGCTGAACTCTCTCTCTAGTTTCCCAAAAGACTTTCATGATCTGGATGCATCCCCCATCCGCTATTTATCAGCTAACCAGTGTAAGAGGAGGCTTCACTTTGTAAGTAAAAAAAGTGAGAAAGCCATTTCCTGAGGCTGAGGCTGTATGGCTGGGAGCTTCTATGATCCGCAGCTGTGCTTTTACAAGTTCTTGTATTTGAACAGTTGATCCCCTGGTGGTACTGTTTTGAGGGGTTGGGGCCTAGCAGGAGGAACTGGGCTGCTGGGAGGCAGTCTTGAGGGCTCAGCTCCACTTCCCACAGAGTGCTCTGCTTCTGGATTGCCAAAATGTGAATGAGTCATTCCATAAGCTCTACTGTCAAGCCAGGAACCTCCTGCCGCCATGCCTTCCACACCATGGGCTGAGCCACCACACCTACCTCACCATAATGGACTATGTCCCCTGAACTGGGAGTCAAAATAAACCTCTCCTCCCTGAAGTTGCTTCCATCAGGTATTTGGTCATGATATTAAAGTAACTAACACTCCGGATGTCTCAATCTGCTTGAGGCAATCCCAGCTTTAACACTGAAAATCTTAGTTATGGTTTAGATATGGCTTGAGGTTGTTGCCTAAGAGTTGGAGCAGTAGAAGCTGTGTCCTCGGTGTGCTGATGCTGAGAGTGTAGAATCATTAAGTAGGGGCTTAGTGCTAGTGATTACATCATTGTAATATGAGCCTTGAAAGGGATTAATGTAGTTTTCTTGGGACTTTAATTAGTTCCTATGTGAATAGGTTGTTGTAAAAGAGCAAGATTTGCCCCTCTTCTTCCTCTAGTTCCATCTCATCTTATGATCTCTGCCTCTCCCATGCTCTCCTGCCATACATCAGCTGTACTGTGATGGAGCCCGAAGACTCTTCACTAAACCAGTAGATGCAGGCACCGTGCTTTTGAATCTCCAAAAACTATGAGCCATGTGAACCTGTTTTCTTAATACTGCCTAGCCTAGCATGCAACAGGAAAAAAGCAAAACAAAACAGAAAACGAATACAGACCTATATCCCAGAAAACCTTTTGGTCCGGAACAGTTGGGCATCCCAGAGAAGTATAGTCTGAAATTTAAACTAGTGGCTGTAATTTTTCTGATCTTGTACTCTTGTTAAGTAAATATTTTGCCTTGTGCTTAGAGGTGTGGTCCCCTCCCTTCGTTACTTCATATCCCCATCTTCTACCACCTTCCACCTCTCAGAAGACTCCCAGAAACCCTGGAGCATCTTTGTGCAATTTGGTTTAGAATTAAAGCTCGCTACAGAGTCTTTCTGGTGATTCAGCAGAGCATTCATTTTTCTGACTGAGCACACAGTCAGACTGTACTTCCCAACTCTCCTGGTGAGCAGGCATACTGAGTGGTAGAATTCTGGCTCATAGCATATGGCCACACCACCACAGCTCTGGGCCTTTGAGAACTCGTCTCCTGAGGTTTTACTCTCTTTTCCCACCCTCCAGCAATATAGAAAAGGTTCTAGAGAAGAAGCAGGAGGAGGGTGATATGTACAACAGGGAAGGATCCTGGCCCTTGAGCCATTGCTTGCCTGGGAGCTGCTGCTAGGTGTTCCTCCAGGGAGCACTCCCCATTTCTGCATGTCCTGTAAGAAGAGACACCAACGGTTTTTGATCCAGAATGTGTATATAGCAAACCACCCATGAAGATCGAGATGATGTCTACTTCCAGAGCAAAAGATTCACTTGCTGCATGACATAAATAAAGACAATGTCCCTTTCTGGGTAAAATAACTAAATTTATTGCATACTTCAGAAAGCTGAGACCTCCTCATCTATGATGCTAAATGTTGGTGTGACATTTGCCTGGGTCACTTTGCATAGCCACCATGGGACTTGGGAGTGTTTTAGTTTGCTTTTTTGTTGCTGTGCTAAACATTATGACCAAAAGCAACTTGGAGCAGGAAAGGGTTTAACTGGCTTACACTTCCAGGTCACACAGTCTGCCACTGAGGGAAGTCAGGGCAGGAGCTCAAGTAGAAACCGAAGCAGAAGCCACAGAGGAACGCTGCTTGCTGGCTGGCTCACTGGTTCATGCTCAGCTAGCTTTCTTACACAGCCTAGGCCACCTGCCTAGGGATGGCACCACCCACAGCCCACAGTGGACTGGATAGGAATCAAGAAAAAGTCCCACAGGTATGCCCACAAGTCAATCTAATGGAGACAATTCTTCAATTGAGGTTCCATCTTCCCAAGTGACTCCAGGTCATATCAAGCTGACAATAAAAACTAACCAGGACAGGGAGCAAAGGAAAGCAAGGTGAACATGTTGCTAGGTACGTTGTTTAGAGAGCAGTGCGTGTGCCTAGTAGGTGCAGGAGCCAGGATGGAGAATGTGTAACTCAAACCAAATGCAGTCCCAGGTTACCAAGCAATTCCCTGTGCTTGCCCACCTTGCTTAGAATCTGAAAATCCCAGCTTGTTTTAAAATTTTTTTATTATTTTTATTACTTTTTTAAAGTATTATGTAAGTCCATCATGCCTGCAGGGGTCAGAAGAGGGCACCGGATCCCCTAGGACTGGAGTTACAGATGGTTGTTAGCCTCCATGTGGGTGCTGGGAACTGAGCCTGGGTCCTCTGTAAGAGTAACCAGTGCTCTTAAGCTCTGTGCCATCTCTCCAGCCCCCAATTCAGCGATTTTTATGATTAATAAAACCATGGAAGTGTGCCACAGCTTTCATTTGTTTTTCTTGTTACGTTAAAGAGCCCTTAACAAGAGATAGCCCTTCTTAATTCTGAAGTGCCCAAAGTCACATTGTTATCCAGGGACACCATGCTGGATTGCTGGATCAATCTCTAGCAGTTACCTAAAATATCAATCAATTCTGAAGACACTGAAGACACTCCATGTCCTGTACTATCAACTATTTATTCAGCCAAGATTTAGTGCTCTCTCTCTCTCTCTCTCTCTCTCTCTCTCTCTCTCTCTCTCTGGTCTCTGTGTAGCCCTAGCTGGCCTAGAGCTTGCTATGTTACCAGGTTGGCCTCAATCTCACACAGATCTGTCTGCCTCTGCCTCCCAAGTGCTGGAACCACACCCAGCCAAGATTTAATTCTTTATGTGAAAATCAATGAGCCCATCCATCTCAGTAATATGAAATTTTGATTTGATCTTTAACAGATAGTAAAATTATATGTATATCAAAGAATTGTTTACATTTTTTTCTATGACATTATTAGTAAACATTTTATTTACTATTTTATACCTATTTTGTGTGGTATCTGTTTTGCATGCCTAGATGCCTGGAGTCCCATCAAAATACCTCCAGCACAAAAAAGTGAAAGTGGAGAAAGTTTAAGAAGCCAGGGCCCTCCCTGGGATTCATCCTCTTACAATGTCGTTCTTGTATCGGAGTCAAGTCTTAACAAGGCTGACAAATGTTTATCTTTCTCCCTACAGTCAATGCAGTTATCCTACAAGTGGAAAGACCTGGTGCGTAGGCACTAGCGGGGAGCAAATGTGGGTTCACTATCAGGGAGAGCTTCTGAACAGTTAGTGCTGTGTGACATCCTCATAATAACAGTAATTACGACAAAAATAACCCTCACCTTCAAAAGCGCATCCACAGACAGACAGCACTATTGTGTTTGAACCTGTAGTTCTGTGAGGCTGTGAGCTGCGTTTCTGGAAAGGGTAGCTGGGACCCATGGGAGTGAAAGGGCTGGTCAGGGTCACACAGTTGAACTGTGTATTAGGGCTCCAATTCCAAAATCTTGGTTCCAGAAAGGACTGTCTTTGGAGGTGCCAAGATCTCTATCAGTAGATGCACAAGAAAAGGTTGTATATCCCCCTCAAGAAGGAGACAGAGGACATTATGGGGTGGGAGGCAACTGTGATCCCCTCTCAGGCTCTGGGTTTCTCCTGAAATCATATGTGCATGCCCCTGCCAGGTTGCGGGAGACCCTGTGTTTCCTCACTGTCTTTATATCATCAAAACTATGCTCCAGTCCTCCTGGGCCACACTTGATCAGGTCTCTTGATCTGCCACATGCCTCACACAGGGTCAAGACTTTTTCTGCACATCCTGTTGCCCTGCACTGGTGGGACCCAGGATAAAGGGCCACAAAAACTAAGCTTTGAAGGGTCAGTGTTTTGTTCCCAGCCACAGACAGATCCTCGTGGGCTAGCTCCTAGGTGGAGGGTAAAGCTGGTATTGACCGAAGAGATGTTAAGGAAGGTCTGCTTTCCCGTGCTGTGGGCCTTGGAGGCTCAGAGAGGCAAGCCATGGACTTGGAAATGACCTTGAGGGGTCTTTTCTTACTCAAGGTCATTGGCTTTACTCAGCTCTGGAGGCCTCAGTGTGGACACGAGGCAGCAGATGGTGCTGGAGTCAGTGAGGACACCAACACCCCATATGTACCAGTATCCTGAGCAAAACAGGGCCTCTGGCTTGTGAAAGCTCCCAGAGGCTCCAAGTCTCTGAAGTACAGATAGGAAATGTGTCTTCACCAAAACCAGTACCTGTGGCTTTGGGGCAGGTGTTCAGTTCCTGCCACAACCAACACCTGCCTTTCTGGAAGTTCCCAAGATGGAAGAAAGAACAGGGTGTATACTCGAGAAGTTTCTCTTAGAAGTGGCTTTTATGTCAGGCAGGGCTAGTTTATGCCCTTTTTTTACTGCGTATCCCAGGTGATCTTGGACACAGCCCCTGCCCTCTGAGTTTCTATTTCACCTGTGGTTAGACCCAGTATGAGAATTCATATAGGTAAGGAATTTAGAGAGGAGCCTGTTGTGAGACAGCTGCTGCCTAGTATTGCCATTACGAAAAGCATGATTGTCTTTTTAAAGGCTGGGAATTATTAGCTGAAATTCTTCAAGCTGGCAGTGGCCTTCAGTGGCGATAGCACCAAGGCTTCACAAGTCTGATGGTTGATACTGATCGTGGCTCAGCCTGACAGGATCCAGAACTACCTAGGAGACAGACCTCTGGACATGTCTGTGTGGGAGTTTCAAGATGGGGTTAATTGAGGTGGGAGCATGCACCCTAGTTGAGGACAGCACCTTTCCATGCACAGTCATCCTAGACTACATAAAAAGGGGAGAGCTAGCTGAGTGCCAGTATCCACCTCTCTGTTTCCTGACTGCCGCATGGCCCTCAGCTTGCCTTGCCTTTCTGCCACTATGGCTGTGGCCTCAAAGTGTGAGCCAAAACAAACCCTTCCTCCAAAAGTTGCTTTTGTCACACATAGCAATGAGAAAGTAACAAATACAAGAAGGTAGACACAGCAATCTGAGGAGACCCACCTGGGGAGGAGGCCAGCTCCTTGATTTTGATCTTATTTCAGAGTCTTTAGAAATTAAAAAGGAAGTTTTATAATAAATAAGAAAAGTCATATGAAAAAGCCAGGCATGGTGGTGAACCCCTTTATTCCCAGCACCCTGGAGGCAGAGGTAAGTGGATCTCTGTGAGTTCAAGGCCAGCCTGGTCTACATAGTGAGTTCCAGGCTCACTGGGGGGGGGGGGGCTACAGAGAGACCCAGTCTCAAAAAGACCCAAAAAAAAGGTCATATTTATCGTTCAATCAATTCCTATTACTGTGTTAAGTGTTTCTTCATCATTAATTTCTTCCATCTTTCCAAATTATGCTGTTGCATGCTCTTAGCAAGCTGGTCTTTATAGCTAGAGCCACAGAGGCACAGGGAGGCTGTGTGATTTGCTCTAGAGTACTGGTTAGCTGCCTGCTGCTGTGTAACAATTTGCCTCACCACTTAACAACCCACAACAGGCACCTATTATCTCAGAGTTTCTATGGAGGGACAGGTGGATTTTCAGGGCTCCGGACTAGAGTCTCTCATGAGGCTGTCCTCATAAGGATAATGCCTGTGCTATAGGCATCTGAGAGTTTGGTGGTGCTAAGGGTCTACCTAGGATGGTTCCCTCACATGGCTGTCAGCAAGGGTCCTCTCTTCAAGGTTGCCTGGCATCTTCATGATGTGATGTGGTAGCACCTCTAGGTGCATGATCCCAGATGGAGAGGAGGACAAAGCTGGTGGGCCCCTTGTAACCTGGAACTAGATGTCATGTACTGTCACAGCCACTATGCTCTGTCTGGTAGAGACCAATCACTAATTCTAGCAAACACTAACAGGGAGGGCAGGGATTAAGTTCCAGACTTTGAAAGAAGTGTAAAAGACTCTTGTGAGTGTATTTTAAAGCCACCAGGGCTGGAGAGATGACTCAGCAGTTAAGATCACTGGCTGCTCTTGCAAAGGACCCAGGTTTGATTCCTAGCTCCCACATGGTGGCTAACAACTATCTGCAACTCCAGTTCCAGGGGAATCCAATGCTCTCTTCTGACCTCCTCAGGCGTTGCATGACACAGGTGCACTTACATACATGCAGACAATATACTCATACACATAAAATAAAAATAATAAAAAAATATTTTAAACCACCACAGTCACAGAACTACTGTGACTGTGCCTTGCTGGTCCTTGATGGTCCTCTGCCTCCACACTGCAGGACGAACATGGCGTTGTGCATCAGTGTCATAGGTGAAAATGACAATCACCTGAGAGTGATTAGGGCATCCAAAATCAGGGACCAGCTGTCCTCTACTCATTTACTATGAGGGGGCTCTAACACAGGCAGAACTGTGCAGGCCCTTGAGGGAGTCTGGCTTCCAGCTGTGGATGATGTAGACAGCAGGGATTTAAGAAAAGAAGTGGCAAGGTCAAACTTAGGATGAGCTTCAGAGTAAGGCCAGGCTGAAGTCAGTGCAAAAGCTGAGTATGCCAATACCAGGAGGTCAAGGCCAGGCCAGTCTTGAGAATGGAGGTCCAGGGAGGTGAAGGACACCATTGAGAGGGCTTGGTGGCTGATTGTCCTTGAGGTGGATGAGGAAGGGAAGCCCCATGATGATGTGCAGTTTATCAGACTTGGACAACCAGTGATTGTGGGCACATACTTGAGAAAAGGACTTGAGAGAAGGGGCTAGAAAGGGAGGATGAGGAATCCAGTTTTGACCATCTTGTGGAGCCACCCATGGGTAAATCTTAGAAGTGCCTGGGACTCCATAAAGAGGTCAGAGCTAGAGAATATGGTCTAGGAGGCATTGGTGCCCTGTGAAATGAAATGAGCCTGGTATTTGAGATGGGCTTGAACTTTGAATGTTAATGTTAATTTTCCCTGTGCCTCACCATCTTTAGCTGTAAATTGGGAGTCAACATTGTTCTGCAGACTTTAAGTACATAACAAATACCCAGTCAACCCTCCTTGAACCGGAAGGAATTGTGAGAATGTGGGGCCCACTTGAGAACTAGGGGGATGGACCCTCTCTAGAACTAGATCTGATCTGATCCTTACCCAAAGGAAAGTCCCACTCCCAGAGACTGGCTAGGACTAGCTGTTGCTGCCTTTGTTTTGACTAATGCCTGATGTAGCCTGGCTCTGCAGTGATGCAGATGTGGATGTTGTTGCTAGGCAACTGAGCTATAGCACTAATCCTAGGAGGCCTTGGTTTCACTTGCTCCTCCTTCCAGAGCTGCTGACATTGTTAACTTAGAAATGGCTGTAAAAAACAAGAAGGGGCACCATGTCAGTCCCAGGTATATTGGGTGAGGGGTGCAAATGTGTGATGGGGAGATGAGGCTCAAGCTCATTCCATTTTTTTAAGTTTTTTAAAAATTTAATAACCAGATGATTAGAAGAAGCATTTCATTACAGCTTTAACATATTCAGTAACACATTCCAGAGGATACATCTCTTTCAAAGGTGGCTG
>NW_008353596.1:4215568-4224427 GCF_000622305.1 Nannospalax galili
CCTATTTTACCAATGGTAAGCTCAGGATGTTGAGACTAAGGACTTCTGCAAGTGTGCCTAAATGTTAAGTGATTGGGGCTGAGAGGTAAACCTAGATGCATCTAATTTTAGGGCTCCAGAGATGAAGAGGAGTAGCACTTTGATTTTTTCTCTACTTCATCCATTGCTCACTACAGTTTATTAAACATGAACCAGACCATGTGTTCCTGCCATAGGCCACCGCAACCTTCATTAAATTAGCACTACGTGTATCTTGGTGCATGGGGCCTCAGAGAACTGCCCTCTCCTTCTCTATGGACACTGCTTCTCCCTCATTCCACCTCTGCTTTCTCTTCTCCAAGTGCCCTGCTGGCCTCAATACAGGTGCCACCTCCCTCACCGTGATCTGGAAGCTCCTCACTCCCCTTCAGGTTTCTGCTCACACCCTCCCGACTGCTGCTACCCTCTGGAAGCCATGAAGCCTCTGAATTCCCAAGCTACCCTTCTGCCCATTCACATGTGACCCCACCCCACCCCCGCACCAGATGCTGAGATTCTACTCTCCCAGCCCCGGCATCCAGAAGGACCCCAATAGATACTTCTTGAGTGAATGTCTGAAAAGTGGGTGTTTGAGTTTATGAACCGAACCTCCTGAGGTCTTTCATTTGACACTTGGAGGAAGTGCTTCATTGATATTTAATCTACCTCTGTTATGGGCCAGGTGTGCTTGGGACTGGGATAGACGATCACCATGGACACACTCAGCCCACTTTGTAGGTGAGGAGCTTGAGGCTCAGAGAGGCAGCCCAACTTGTGCTTCCTGGTGCTGAGATACAAGTCCAAATTTTTCTGATTCTTCCACTTTGTTGTGAAGGCCCAGGTCTTTCTGAAGCACATTTGAAATGAAATTGCACTGAAATAAGAACCTCACATTTTCACAGGCCCAGGTGGTTCGCAGACACCTTTTGTACAGAGAATGAAAAGGCCAACAAGAGGCTGGGAGCAAAAGGGTTTGGAGAATAGCTGGGTGGGAGTCTGGGGAGTCAGGGGTGGGTCTCTGCCCACATCCAGCTCAGGTCTCTTGCCCTCCATACTCAGCAGACAACTGATTCAAAACAAGCTCTGGCCAAAATGCATTGCTCAATTATAAACCAACTGCCTGGTGCTGCTGTCTTTATTTCTGTGCCTCACCAACTTGACATCCGCTGACCACCCCCAGCTCAGTGGACCCCTGTGATGTGAAGGCTGTGGCATCCCTGGGTGGAACAGCCCTTCTCAGAAGTGTCTCCTGGAGAAACGTGTCCCAGAACTCTGGGACAGCAAGAGTGATGGGTGTGGTGAGGAGGTGTCCTTGGGAGGGCAGGTGGGTGGACAGCACAGGGAGAGGGCAGACCACACAGACTGCTTCCCCCTGTGCATGGCAGCATCTGGGAGAGTTCCTTTGTCTATGACTTCCAGAGTCTCCACCAGTTTTCACAAGACTGAGGCTTATTGTCTCTACATTACAGAAGACCTGGCATCTCATTCATTCGTTTACAGATGGATTGTCATTTAATAATGGGAAGCCTTTGGAGAACTACCTCATTAGGCAACCTTATCATTGTGCAAGGAACATAGAGTACACTTATACACAAGTGTATTCTGGTACTTAACTGTATGTTATGTGTGTGTACACATGTCTAAACATGCACAGTATAGCCTATTGATCCAAGGAGCACCTTGCATAAAGCAACATGAGATTAAGCCAAGCACAGGAGATGCTGTGAAGCAAGAGACGAGTAAGGCTGCTGTCGGCATAACATGGCACACTGCTTTACACTAAACTTGTTTTTATCAGTAAAAGGAGCACTCTATACCAAGGGCATCCAGACTTTTGTCCTCTCTGGCCTACACTGGATGAAGAAGAGTTGTTTCAGGCTACACAGTAAATATACAAACATTAACAAAAACTGATAAGCAAAACAAAGGTCTGTGTAGTTCCTATGCCAGCACACAAAGGAGTTGTCACACAGTAATCCTAATTATGTAGAGCTTCCTCGTTCAGTGGGTTTAAAATTGTTGAGTGGGATCCAAGTATATGATCACTAAAAAAGAGCATGAACATATCTTAAGAAGTAAAATTTCATCTTTAATATTTCTATCATACAAGTTAAAGAAAAGAGGGCGACATAAAACTAGTGGGTATTTGACATTGAATTTGGGAGTCGATGTCTGGATTGATGGAAATGGCTGCAGTTCTCATTCATTTCTAAGGTGCTCACCAGATATTTTGGTTCTAATTTAACTCACAAACGTTAAGTAGTACAAAACACAATGAAGTAAGCGAGGTATAATTATGAAGTAAGGGACGTCGGTCTCTGGAAACACAGGGCCTGTAAAAGTCTAGTGACAAGACAGGGTCCAGTTTTTCTTTAAACTGAACATCAGATTGTAAATCTATGCATTCCATTTGAAAACTTATAGATCACATACTTACGTCAGCAGAAAATGGAGTCAGAAATACACCAAAATGATTATTTTCCCAGAAATCTTCAAGTCTGTTTTTAAACTCTTTTATCAAATTGAAAAACAAGGCCACATATTTTTTGCTGTTCAGGATTTAGCCAATTTGTCAAAATGTATAACACTATCTGCCTTAATTTGAGCTTGCCACAATTTCAGGTTCTTGTGGAAGCTGTTCCAGTTTAAAACATAGTTTTCAAAAATTGGCTTTCAGGCTAGAGATAGCTCAGCAGTTAAGCATGCTCTCACAGAGGACCTAGGTTGGGTTCCCAGCACCCACATGGTGGCTAACAATGATCTGTAATTTCAATTCCAGAGAATCTGATGCCCTCTTCTGACCACCGCAGCATTGCACAACACATTGCATTACACACATGCAGGCAATGCATTCATACACATGAAAGAAAAATAATAAAATATTAAAGGAATAAATTGACTTTTACCTTGAAGATACATGTTAGACTTATTTAACTGAACAGTTAAATCCATTTAAAATGCTAAATCTTGAAGCCAGTTTTCACAGTCAAGTTCTGGACAAATTTTGTTTTGGATACTATAAATGACTTGATAGCATGTCACAAATCATAAGATCTTTTCAACATCTGGCTGCAAATTAACCATCGTAATGTTGTCATAGCCAGCAGCCACACTTTTAAGGAGTTCCTGGAGTTGGTAATGATTTCTTGATAATGTCATCCTTTTTTTTTTTTTTTTTTTTTTTTTTTTTTTTTTTTTTTTTTTAAAAAAAAAAAGAGGACGATAAATCTTTCACTGTGATATATCAAAATAACCCCTGTAGCCCAAGCTGTCCTAGAATTCACTATGTAGACCAGGCTGGACTTGATCTCACAGAGATTTTCCTGGCTTTGCCTCCCAAGTTCTGGGATTAAAGGCGTGTGCCACATATTTCTCTGCTTTGTATAGATCTCTTGGTTTAGTTGTGCCTTTTTTTTTTTTTTTTTTTTTTTTTTTTTTTTTTGTCTTTTTGAGGCAGGGTCTCCCTGTAGCCCCAGCTGGCCTGGATTCACTATGGAGACCAGGCTGGCCTCGAACTCACAGAGGTCCACCTGCCTCTGCCTCCCGAGTGCTGGGATTAAAGGCGTGAGCCACGATGCCCAGCTTAGTTGTGACTTTTAATGGCACTCTAGAAGCCATTTCTTCAGTGGCATCATGTTTACCAATAGTGCTTCTAACAAAGATGGTAGGATGAGCCATGTTTACCACATCAGTGCTGTGGTCCATTGCCAGAACAAGAAATTAAAATCAGCAGCCCTACACACTAATCATATTTAGATAGATTTTCCAATGTCTTCAATTCATTTGGTCTGGTAGTTTTAGAAATAGCCCCCCTTTTTCCAGAGTATATTATACTTGCCATGTTCTGCATAAACTGCTCAATAAACTCAATAAATAGCTTTTATTTTTGCTATTAAATACACTACTGCATAAATAGCTTTTACAATAGTGTCCATATGGGTTGTAGCTTAATGAATTATTCTACTTTGTCTTTATAATACAATCTGTGATACATATCAAATTTGGCAGAATGTGTTTACATATAAAGCTTTTCCAAGTTACAATCTTTGGAAACCTGCAAAAATTCCCTACAAATTAAGCAGAATGCCTTGCTATTTCCCTCAACAAAAAAAAGTAGTATTCTGTCCACTTTCCTTTATCCATAATTTTTTCTTTTGAGTCATTATAGAAGCCACACTGGAATTAAAAAGGCTAACAGGGACTGGAGAGATGGCTCAGTTATTAAGAGCACTTGCTGCTCTTCCAAAGAATCTGTTCAGTTCCCAGCACCCACATGGTGGCTAACAGCTGTCCATAACTCCAGCTCCAGGGAATCTGATGCCATCTCCTGACCTCCGTGGGCATTGCACACATGTGGTACACTGACATACATGTAGGCAAAACACATACACATAAAAAACATAAAAATGATAACAGATAAGGGAATATTTATTACTTTATGATGAAAATTAACTGACAGGTCCTTCCACATTTTGGCTGATGACACAGCATAAGAGGAGAGCTAGTCATAAAGCATGGGCAGGGGCAGTGCATGAGCTCTGCCATGGTGTGGAAGTACTCCTAATAGTTAAGAGTGCTTGGGGCTGGAGAGATGGCTCAGCAGTTAAGAGTGCTTGCTGCTCTTCCAGAGGACCAGAGTTCAGTTCCAGCACCCATAGCAGGTGGCTCACAACCACCTGTAACTCTGCTTCCATGGGATCTGACCCCCTCTTCTAGTCTCTGAAGGTACCTGCACATGGAATATAGGCACACACACACACACACACACACACACACACACACACACGCACGCACATAGGCACGCACACACAAATAAATGGTTTTTTTTTGTTTTTTGTTTTTTGTTTTTTTAAAGAACACTTACCTGTCTTGTTTGCAGGAGTCAGTTGGCGCCTATTTGAGTACAGTTGTATTTCACACACCAGTTCAGCACCAGCATGTGTTAACACCTGATGGGTTTGGGAGAAAACACTGGCAGCCACACACCACTGTCAGACTAAAGCTACACAAGTGTGCACATGACAACATATATACAGTTATTTTTCACAAATTTCAAGGTAGAGATCCATAAAATCCAGTTATGAAAAAAAATGCAAAATGTTGGACAACAGTTTCAGCCTTGTGTGAGTCACTGCACTCCCCACAACACCCTCCTCCAAGGTCCCAGGTTGCTCATGCTTTGCCTATGTGTGAGGCTTATACTGGGGACAGGGGAACTTTCTATCATCTGTAGATTCTGGTCTTGGAAGGACTGATTTTCAAAAATGGACTTCCACCTCCCTTGATGGCCAGGACTGGCCCCTCTTTCAGAGGACCCGGGTTCGAATCCCAGCACCTACATGGTGGCTAGGAACTGTATGTAACTGCAGTTCCAGGGGATTTAACACCCTCTTCTGACCTCCGAGAGCACTGCATGACATGGTACTCACATACATGCAGGCAATACACTCATAACATAAAATAAAAATAATAAATAAAATATTTAAAAATCAGAGTCTAGGAAGTTAATTTTTTTTGGTCTTTTAAATTTTTTTAATTGCAAAAAATCTCATAATGTTGTAGGTAAATTTATGATTTTATCTTGGGCAACATTCACAGCTATCCTGGGCTACATGTAGCCCACAGGCAGGTGACTGGGAAGGTTGCCCTACACTAACATAAAAAGTCTAGTATAGTAAGTCACATATACCAACAACAGTTCCTATATCTAGCAAATATTGCATACTGTATTCTGTCCATAATTGTATGTGCAATGCATTCCTCTCTCTCTCTCTCTCTCTCTCTCTCTCTCTCTCTCTCTCTCTCTCTCCTCCAATTCCCTCTTTTCCCCTCTCTTTTTAATTCTTTCTTTTTTCAGTGCTGGGGCTAGATACTGTCCACTCTAGGAAAGTGTTCTCCCGCTGGGTTGTGCCCCCAGCACCCCCAGCCTGCATGTGTTTTGCTTTATACAGCTGGTAGTGCCGTAGGCTTACTTGTGTCAGCATCACCACAGCCATGAGTATGTGCTGTCAGGGTCACTCTGCCATCATGGGGCAACAGGAATGTGTCTCAGCTCCATCATAACACTCAGCCTCTTCACTGAGCTGCCTAAATGGCATTGCAGAGCCTTCCCAAACTCACTGCTCTCCTTCTTTCCCATCTCTATGAAGAACTCGGTCTCCACCCACACAGGGTATGAAGCCCCAGTGAGTAGTGCCCCTTCCCCATTTTCTACCTTAGTCAATGCATTCAAGCATCCATTTCTTCTGAATTGAAAGGTCTCCTCCTGGAAAGGAATAGAGAGACTCACAAGGCTCATGAAGGTCATGAAACAAGACTCATCAAGCCCTTCCCCCAAGATTATGTTAACAGCGAATGACTGCTGGGAAAAGAAGACTGGTGAAGCGGTCTGCAGGGGGTGCTAGGTGTCCCCGAGTGCAGCTTTGTGAATTGCCATCACTCATGCTGGGATGTGCTTTCTGGTGATGCAGTTGTCTTTGAGTCACTCCCATTCCTGTTAGTGACTCTTCACCTTCTGTCCTTCTGTAAGTTATCCCAATAAATTCATTGGCTCACCAGCTAGGGGTGGATAATACCACTTCTTTAACCCATCATTGGGGTCCTGTCTGGGGTGAACAGACATTTGTTCACATGTCCCCAGGAAAAGTTATACAACAACCACTGTGGACAGAGACCCAAAAGAAAAAAAAAAAAAAAACTTCAAAGTCCTCCACATGGAGAGGAAGAGCTTGGGACAGGGACCCCAACTTATCTGAAGTTGTCTTTAAATATGGTAGCTACTGCCATTGAGGAATACATGGGGCACAGGGGAGCGCAAGGAAAATGCCTTGCTCACAACGTGGGACAAATTGCAAAAGACTGGAAAACAGAAGCACAGAGTTTCTACACGAGCCAGGACATTCCAGAGAAAAGAGGCCAGGAAATGAAGTCCACATGAAGGCTATCATTAGAGGAGATTCCAGACTGCTGCTCAGAGTTTTAGTTAAGATCAAGTACAGAGAAACCCCAGGACTTCAGACTCCAAAGCCCAGGACTCTGATACCTCTTAGCATTCCTTTCCCCTCTGGTCCTCCACAGTCAATGGAAACCATAGATACATTCTGGAATAAAAAGGAAGGGAGATTTCCAGAGACATATACCCTGCCCAACAAATGGGACTTCTATATCACCCCTCCCCAAGACTCAGGGGCCATCGAAGAAGAGGGAGAGGAAAGACTGTAAGAGCCAAAAGTAGGAGAGGACTAGAGTAAAACGGTGTCTCACTGACACTGACAGGACCACGGCACTCATGAACTCATAGCAGCTGAGGTTGCCTGCACAGGATGTGCACAAGATCAAGCCAGTCAACCCTCCAGCATGGAGTGGGGAAGGGCTCATGAGCCCTGACCCCTAACTGGGGAGCTATGGACAATTGACAGCTTCTGGGGGAGGGAGAGTCTATTCTCTTTAAAGGTATGGTTCCTGGTGATTGACTATACTCCAGTGGACGGCCCCACACTCAGAAGTATATGGACAGTGCAAATTGAAATTGTTAGTTATTAAACTTTAAAAAAGAGGATATGAGATTGGGGGTTATATTAGTCACTTTTCTGTTGCTGTAATAGAAACATCATGACCAAGGAAACTTATAAAAGAACGAGTTTATTTAGCTTATGGTTCCAAAGGAGCAAGAGTTCAACATGGCCGGGAGGCATGGCAGCAGAGGTGGCTGGAGTAGGAGCAGAAGTTAAGTTCTTACATCTTCAAGCAGGAGCAGAAAAAATTGAAGGACTCGAGATCTGGCAAGGCGTAAGAATTCACTATGCAGCCCCCAGTGACGTGCTTCATCCAGCATGGTCACACCTTCTAAGACCTCCCAAAACACCACCACCAACTGGGGACAAAATGTCCAAATTCTTGTAGCCTTGGGGGACATTCTCATTCAAACCACCATGGGGGTAGAGAGTGGGGGTAAATCTGGGAGGAGTTAGGAGAAGGAGTGGGGGTGAATATGATCAAAATATATTGTATGAAATTCTCAAAGAATTAATAAAAATATTTGTTTATAAAAATGTGTTCTGGACAAAGGTTTTTTTAACTATTTATTTAATAACCATGTACTTAGAAGAAGCATTTCATTACAACAGCATTGACATATTCAATAACAATTTCCTGAGCTAAGATGCATCTCTTTCAAATTGGCTATAAATTTTTAGGTTTACAGTTGAATTATTACAGTTATACAATATTGTATGCACTATAACCCCATAAGACATAAAATTAAATGAGATTTTTAACCTTTAAAAAAGATCTCTATTTCATTATTAAAATACACAGTTTCATACAGAAAAATTCATTTTTAATGCAATTGACATTAAGATGTTTGCACATGTGACTAGTATATCTAATTATTACTAGTCACAGTCGGTTACTCTCTGAGCTCCTTGGCATCTGAGCATGGATATAAAATCATCAGGTAGATTTCAATGGTAATGTTTTTCACATCTACTAATTATTAAGAAGCAAATTTTTATGCTTTGAAGAATTATTATTTTTTAATTTTTAATAACTACATGATTAGAAGAAGCATTTCACTACAGCTTTAACATATTCAGTAACACACTCCAGAGCAAGAGTACATCTCTTTCACAAGTGGGTGCAAGTTTCTAGGTTCACAGTTGAATTAATACAGTTATTATACAATATCGAACTCAGTATGAGCCCTGTAAGACATAAAATTAAATGAGTTTTTAACCTTTAAAAAAGGTTTCCATTTCATTTTAGTATATATTGTTCCTTGCAGAAAGACTCATTGTTTTTGCTACTAACACTGAGATGTTGGCGCATTCATCTCTCATCTGT
>NW_008353596.1:4224520-4225140 GCF_000622305.1 Nannospalax galili
TTTGTTTCTAGTTTGGCTCTTATGAATGTTGATACTGAATATCTCTGTGAATGTGCTGTGGTTCACGTATATAACTTCTTAATCTGATATTAAGGTATCTTTGGCAGTCTATAGTAAATGTAATACTAAAAAAAATTTGTTGATTTTTTTCTCTCTCTCTGTGTGTGTGTGTGTGTGTGTGTGTGTGTGTGTGTGTGTATCACACAGACCATCCCAAACCATCTTATTCAAATATACACCCACTTCCCAGATGGTACCATCACATAGCCTCCCTCCCCCACTAGAACCCTCATACTCTGATATCCCTGTTACAGTCTGCTGTGTTGTCGGCCCCCACCCAGCCATTCCCCACTACTTGCCCTACTGGTGGATCTAGTCAGCCTATCTAGAGGTCTTTGTTTTAGGAAGGTCAGCTGTTCCTCATCTAGCAGCAATCAGTTGTCAATATTCCTTTACATCAGATTGGGGTCTGCTGTTCATTTTCCCAGTTCTATGCTGGGTTACTATCTGAGAGTCCCTTTGGCCACCCTGGCCAACAACTCAAAGAAGGTATCTCCTATCTGTGGCACTGATGCTTGTTATGTAGCCTTTAGCTATGCATATGGACTCTTAAGAAATTA
>NW_008353596.1:4225881-4226000 GCF_000622305.1 Nannospalax galili
GGCTCCCTCATTAAGGCCTGTTTCCTACTGTTCTTCTGTTTCAGGTTTTTTCTTTTCCTTTACCTCTGTGTCTCCTTTCCATTATCCTGGTTCCTGTAGTTATGTCTGGATACATACTC
>NW_008353596.1:4227493-4230477 GCF_000622305.1 Nannospalax galili
AATCATTTGGATTTCAAAATCAGTTAAATGTGATCAACTATATAACAATTTGGAGATATAGATATATAGATATATATAGATATATAGATATATTGCAGCTATTGTGAAGGGGAGTGTTTCTATGTGCTCTTTCTCTGATTGATTGTTATTGGTACATAGAAAAGCTACAGACTTTTGTAGGTAAATTTTGTAACCTGCCACTTTACTGAATGTGTTAATAATTTCTAGGAGTTTTCTGTTGGAAATTTTGGCATCTCTTAGATGTAGTATTATATCATCTTCAAAAAGGGATAATTTGATCTCTTCTTTTCCAATTATTACTCCTTTAGTTTCCTTCTCTTGTCTTATTGCTATAGCAAGAGTTTCAAGCACTATATTGAAAACGAGTGTGGATAGTGGACAGCTTTGTCTGGTTCCTAATTTATTGGGAAGGCTTCCAGTTTTTCTTCACTTAGAATGATGTTGGCTATAGGTTTGTTGTATATAGCTTTAATTATGTTGAGGTATGTTCCTTCCAGGCCAATTCCTTCTAGGACTTTTAACATGAATGCATGTTGGATTTTGTCAAATGCCTTTTCTGCATCTATTGAGATGACAGTGTAGTTTTTGTCTTTGAGTCCATTTATAAGATTAATGACACTTATTGACTTATGTATACTGACCCATCCCTGAATCTCTGGGATAAAGCCCACTTGATCATGGTGGATGATCTTTTTGATGTGTGTCTGTATGAGGTTTGCAAGTATCTGGTTGAGAATTTTTACATCTATGTTCATTAAGGATATGGATCTATAGTTTCTTTTTTGGTTGTGTCTTTACTCAGTTTGCATATTAGAGTGATGCTGGCTTCATAGAAGGAATTTGTGAGTTCTTCCTCTGTTTCTATCAATTTGAATCATTTAGGAAGTATTGGTTGGAAGTCTTCCTTAAATTTCTGGTAGAATTCTGCTGTAAATCCATCTGGGCCTGGGCTTTCTTTTAGTCAGAAGGGTTTGCATTACTGTTTCGATTTCCATATATGTTAATATGTTATGGATCTGTTTAAACTGTTGAACTCTTCTTGGTTTAACTTTGGTTGTTCCCATGATTTTAGATATCCATCCATTTAGGTTTACAAATTTAGTAGAGTATAGGTTTTTAAAATATTCCCTTATAATGTTCTGGATCTTTTGGGTGTCTGTTGTAATGTTTCCCCTTTCATCTCTGATTTTGTTAATTTGGAGGTGCTCTTTCTTTCCTTTGGTTAATTGGGCTAGCGGTCTGTCAATCTTGTTTATTTTTTCAAAGAACCAGCTCTTGGTAATGTTGATTCTTTGTATTGTTTTCTTTGATTCAATTTCATTAATTTCTGCCCTGATTTTTGTTATTTCTTCTTGTCTACTGGGTTTGGGGTTCATTTGTTGTTGTTTTACAAGTGTCTTGAGTTGTAATGTTAAGTCATTTATTTGTGTTCTTTCAGATTTTTTGATGTAGGCACTTAGAGCTATAAACTTCCCTCTAAGGACAGCTTTTACCGTGTCCCAGAGGTTTCATTGTGTTGTATTATCATTTTCATTTAGTTCCAGGAATACTTTTATTTCTTTCTTAATTTCTCTTTTGACCCATTCATCATTCAGGAGTGTGTTGTTTAATCTCCATGTGTTCATGTGGTGACTAGGGCTTCTTCTGGTGTTGATTGTAAGCTTTATTGCATTGTGGTCTGATAGAATGCATGGAATTATTTCAATCTTTTTGTATTTGTTGAGGTTTGTTTTGTGCCCAAGTATATGGTCAATTTTGGAGAAGGTTCCATGGGGTGCTGAGTAGAAAGTATGTCCTTTGGTGCTTGGGTGGAACACTAGGTAGATATCTGTTAAGTCCTGTTGATATATGGTATTGCTTAATTCAGATGTCTCTCCATTAACTCTGTGCCCTGTTGACCTATCTAATGGAGAGAGTGGGGTATCGAAGTCCCCTACTATTAATGGGTTGGGATTAATCTGGGTCTTAAAGTCCTGTAGTACTCTTTTTATGAAGTTGGGTGAACCAGAGTTTGGTGAATATATGTTCATGATTGTAATATCTTCTTGATTTGTTGTTCCTTTGATCAGAATCAAGTGGCCCTCTTTATCTCTTCTGATTAGTTTTAGCTTAAAGTCTATTTTGTCAGATATTAGAATTGCAACACCTGCTTTTTTCTTAGTACCATTCACTTGGTAATTTTTTTCCATCCTTTTGCCTTAAGGTAGTACCTTTCCTTGAAAGTGAGATGCATACTTCTTACAGACAACAAAAAGATGTTTTTTTTGTTTCTTAATCCATTCAACTAGTCTGTGTCTTTTGACTGGGGAGTTCAGTCCATTATTTAAAGTTATTAATGAATGATGTGCATTGATTCCTGTCATTTTTATTTCTGTTCACATTCTTGGTGTAGCTGTGCATTTCCATAATTATACCTTCATTAAGTTTCTTTTTCTAACCCCTTGGGTATAGTCATTCCTTTCTTTAGCTCTTTGTATTGCTTCTAGAACTCTCTGAAAGGCTGGTTTTATGGGCGTAAATTCTTTCAGCCTGTTTATGCCATCCATTGAAGATTTTTCTTTCCCCTTCGACTATAATAGACATTTTGGCTGGGTAAAGTAATCTAGGTTGGCATTTGTGGTCGTTTAGAACTGGGAATATTTTGGTCCAGGCTCTTCTAGCTTTCATAGTTTGCGCTGAAAAGTCAGCTGTAATTCTGATGGGTTTTCCTTTATACGTGACTTGTTTTTCTTTTGCAGCTTTCAGTATTCTCTCTTTGTTCTGTACATTTAGTGTTTTTACTATGATGTGCCATAGAGAGTTTCTTTTCTGGTCCTGTCTCTTTGGTGTTCTATATTATTCTTGTATTTATATGGGCATGTCTTTCTTTAATTTGGGGAAATTTTCTTCCATGATTCCGTTGAAGATTTGGTCCATGCCATTATCTTGGGATTCTTCTCCTTCCTGCTGGCCTATGATTCGTA
>NW_008353596.1:4230605-4256410 GCF_000622305.1 Nannospalax galili
CCTGAGTATTCTTCAATATTTCTAACTCTTTTCTGAATTCATTCAGAAGTTTATTCCTATCGTCCTTCAGTTCTTTGATTTGTTTGTATGTTCTTTAAATTCACTGAATTCTTTTATCATGTTTATAATTGTTGTTTTGAATTCCATGTCCTGAGGTTATCTCTAGGGGGTTCTCATTGTACTCCTCTAGCTGACTGTTGGTATTTGGTGGGGATGTGTTATTTTGGTTTTTCATGTTATTATTTTTTCTCTGTGATTTTGACAAGTGAATTTCTTTTGTAGTTTCTGATTCTTGTGTGAGACTCAACCCTTCAAATTTAGGTGTGCTTCTTTTTGTAAACTTTATGTGTCTTTGTGGTTTACTTTTTGGGCATGAAAAGCTGGTTGGGCTAGGCTTCAGCTCTCTTTTTATTTTATATTGGAGTGGTCAAATTGCTTTTGTCTTGCTGCTCAGGAATCCCACGGAGGCCCAAGCCAGATGAGGATCAGATGCTCTCAGGCTTTCTCCTAAGGTCTGGATCCCTCCAGGAATGATTTTGGCCTCAGGAATTTGGGGGTTGGACTGGCCTGGAGCAGGGCCCAGGAAAGATGCTGATCTAGGGCAGCTGGTGGCTGTGCCACCCAGAGATACAAAGGGAGATGGGGGCGGAAGCAGCCCCAAGGGCTCCTGGGGACTACACTGAAGAACTTGGTTGGTCAGGATGCAAAGGATCAGGAAGTGGAAAGGTCAGCCCCAGCGTCCAGGAAAGAGGCTGGTATGTCGTGCAGGCCTGGGATAGTAGAAGGAGGTGAGGGCGGGGCCAGGCCCAAAGTGCTCCTGGGGACCAGGGAACTGAATCAGTCTGGATGCCAAGGATCAGGAAGCAGTGGTGGTTCCCCCGTGCCTGGGGCGCCAAGACAAGGAATGGGACAGGACCCAGGCTAAGAGGAGAGACCCTCGGGGGAGATAGGAGGGTGAATGAGGCTGGGGAGTCAAGGGGCAGAGGACACGATCGACTATCCCTGGAGAGAAAGGCCTGAGAGTGGAAGAGAGGCCTGCAGGTCCTGCAGGCCCAGGGAAACTGGAAAAGGTTTTTTTATCAGATGGTGATTTGAAAATATTTTCTCCTTCTGCATGGCCTATCTTCTCACAGTCTTGACAGTGCCTTGAAAGAGGAACTATTCCACAACTAGGCTTCCTTTCCATTAAAAATCCCTGAAGGGTAATGACACAGTTTGGGTCCATTGCTTGCAGTGAAATCCGGAAACTTACTTCTAGCATCCTTCAAATACTGTCAAACAGAATATACCATTTCCTGTCTCTTTAGGAGTCTTTGCATATTTCTATGATATATCCATGAGTTGAGCCCAAAGAAGGTTGGCGGCAAGCTCTCTGCAATGATTTAAACTTGTTCCTCTTTGGGTGCCCCGCCTCCCTCATCTCTGCCTAATCCAACACTGCATGCACTTCTGAAAAGCAATCTCACACCAGTCAGTACTGGAACTGAAAATCTTTAAGTATGAGTGAAAGCCATTGCCTTTCATTCCTAGGAAGTTCATGAAAGTACCAATGGAAAGTTGCAAACAGAAAAGAGTTAATTTCTTCTACCTGACCCATGCCTTTCTAACCTTAGAATAATTTTTTGAAAAGTAATTTTAAAGGATCATAACTTTAGATTACTGTTTATGCTCTCTTGAAAAGTGAAAGAATAGACAAACCTTGATGATTATTTCTACTCTAATGTGTCTGCTTGTGGTATTAAAATAGAGTAAAATCAGAATGGATCCACAAAAGACAAATATGATGTTATTTATGGGAAGATTGGCTGATTTTGCTTTCAGCTAAGATTTACTTAGAAATGAATACTTCTTTTTCTTTTTTGGTCTTTTTGAGATAGGGTCTCCCTGTAGCCCCAACTAGCCTGGAACTGGTTATGTAGATCAGGCTGGCCTCCATCTCACAGATCTATCCGCCTCTGCCTCTGGAGTGCTGGGATTAAAGGTATATGCCACCCATGCCTGGCTGTGGGTAATTTTTTTTAAGGACTCTCTTTTCTGTCTTTAAGATCTTCCAGTGACTGCTGACACAGGCTGCAGAGACCATGCAGGTTAGAAGCCTTGCATCTGCCTCTTCTCCTTCAGAAGAGTAAGGAACTGGGCTCCAGTCTTAGAGCTGTGCACACAGACCTGCCTCACCTCTGCCAGGAGCTGGTGTAGCAACTGCTTCCCTTTGTGTTCAGCTTACCCTGTGGGCAGTGGAGGAAGGGCACAGTGGTGCTGGGGTGGATCATTCCAGTTAAGATCATCTGAGCCAGCATGGCCGTGGGTCTATGGGATGGAGGCAACATAAGGCTAATTTCTCAACCGTCCAGCAATTCAAAACCTTTTCACACAGCTCTTCACTGATTGCTTGTATCACAACAAAACCCAGAGTCTGAAAAATGGTCCATCAGAACCTTCACAATCTAGCTTCAAGCCACTTCACAGATCTCTGCTAAAACTGCTGTGACAATTTGCTATGGTTTGAAAATGTTCCCTGGAGTTCTCATAATCCCAAATGTCATATGTTAATGGTATTTGGAGGCAGGGCCTTTGGGAGGTCATTAGGGTTTGATGAGGTCATGAGGCCCCAGTGAGGGCAGGTGTGGCTCTGTAAGAAAAGGCAGAGAGACTTGAGCTACCAACTAGCTCTGTCTTACCCATGCAACCCTCTCTGCCATGGCAGAATGCAGCAAGGCTGTTAACCACATGCTGACACTGTGCTCTCAGACTTCCCAGCCTCCATAACTAAGTCAAATAAATTCCTTATAAATTGCCTGGATACAGATATTTTTATTTTATGAATGGAAAATGGACAGACACTCCTACCACACTAAGTCTGCTTTTCACCTCAAGGTCTGACACACTGACTTGTGTGAGATTATTTTTCAGAAACGTGTGCAGTATTGGGCTAGGCAGAGATGAGGGAGGGGGTTACCAAGGAGGAACAACTTTAAATCATTACAGTGAGCATGAGGCCAATCTTCTGAATAAATTTGATATACAACACAGAAACAATGTTTTCATTACCTTGACCAGATCTCCCCTGCCACCCCTGGCAATGTGAGCTCCTCACAGAGGCCGTTTCTGACCACGCACTCTCTCTTTACCAGTTTAATTTGCTTTGGGACATCTGTCACACCTTGGCATCATGTTTTTGGTCCTCTGCTTTGTGCCTTTCTCCATAAGAACATCAGCTCCCTGTGAACAGGACTTTGCCTTGTTCATGGTTGTATCCCAGGGTCTTTGAATTGCACCTGGTTCATGACAAGTATTTCAGGGGACGTGATGCCCTCTTCTGGACTCAGAGGGCACCTGCACTTACATGTGCACATATCTCACCCCCCCCCATATAATTAAAAATAAAATAGATCTTTTTAAAAATAGGAAGAATAACACTAACTTCACAACTGTGAGGATATGAGCTGTGTTGCTTTGTAAAATGAACAGGGTTCTACAAAATAAAATAATAATGAAATCAACTCCTATTTTCTGAGCCAGGCATTGTCATATGCTAGATGCCATTTACCTTGCATTTACCACGTGGCAAAAATGTTAGCCCTTCATAAGGATTGTGTTATCTGTGAGCAGTGCTGGAATTCAGATGTTCTGCCTATGGACCACCCTGATTGGCCCAACTCTCTGATTAGTTGAAGTCCATTCTGAAGACCAGCTATGAAGTGTTTCTCTTTCTCTTTACATTATCCTACAAATATGTTAATTCAAGAACTTGGAAGTACACTGCCTCATCTGTCACATAGTAAATACATTATAGTATCAGGGTTTATAGGAACCCTTGTCATGCTCCATCCACCATCTCTCCATCCATCCTTCATTCAATAAATACTTTAATGTGTTAGGCACTTTTCAAAACAAAGTCTATGCCTGCACTGAGCCAACCTTACAAACGAAGATATACAATTTACAAATAAAGCTTATTTGTAAGGTGGTGGCAAATGCCCTGTCTTGGAGGCCAGAGCAGGGTAGGAAGGGAGGCCATAGAGCACAGCAGCAGGAGAATCAGACAGAACATGAAGCAGAGACCTAAGGGTCCTATGAAACTTTCCCAGGTTGGGCTGGCAGAGAGGGTCAGTGAGGTGGCACTGAGCCCAGGTGGGTGTTATACCCTCCCTCCACTCAAACCTGGTCTCCTGGAGAGGATGTCCCTCAGAGAAATATTACCCTCAGTTGCGTGTGACATGAGACCACCCCACTAACTACAGAATTATGCTTGCTGGGCTTCAGTGACCAAAATGCTGTTGGAAGCTGGGGTGAAGCATAAGCCAGAAAATACAGGAAAAGTTTGTGAGTGTATTGTCTTGGAGGCTCTAGGGCTCATGGCAAAGGTCATGGTGAGAGCCAGAATGTGAGACGCCTTCCTGTAGTGATTAATATCAATTGCCAACTTGGCAGGATATAGAATGACCAAAGAGACAAGCCTCTGGGCATGTGTGTGAAGAACTGTCTAGATTAGATTGGGGTGGGAAGGTTCCACCCTAAATGTGAGCAGCACCATTCCATGGGCTGGGGTCCTAGACTGAAAGAAAAAGAGAAAATGCCCGCATTCGTCTCGCTCTGCTTCTTGAGTGCAGATACAATGTGACCACCTCAAGCTCCTGTTGCCATGATTCCTGGCCTGATAGACTGTGCCCCCAAATCATGAGCAGAAACCTTTTCCCCCTTAAATGGCTCTCCTCAACTACTTTGTCACAGCAACAAGAAAAATAAGACACTGTCCAATCTCACCATGTATCCTGTGTCCTTTTGTGAGGCAACTAACCAACAGCTCAGGTTTCTATGACCTCCATGGCACGTGGGAGACGTGCACAGAGCCCAGTGCCTGGCCTTAGGAATGGCTTTGTCCAGGGTTAGAGGAGGCTTTCTACACCCTCCCAAGCTCAGCAGTCTCCCTCCTCCTTTCTCCCTCTCTCCCTGGAGTCAGCCATCTTTTCCCCATCAGTGTCTATTCATTATACATGGTAATGGGTTACATAGAACATTTTCATACATGTACATAATGTATATTGACCATTTCTTTTCTCCCCTCATCCCATTAAGTTCCCCTTGTTCTCTTAGAGAGTTTTGCTTCTGTTTTTATGTCATGTATACATAAATGATTTTAGGTATCTATATAAAAAATAGGAACCATAAATGAGAGAAAACATGTGATATTTGTCTTTCTAAGACCAATTTAATTTGTCTAATAGGATTGTCTCCAGCTACACCCATTTTAAAAATTACTTCTTTTTATTTTGTGTGTATGAGTGTTTTGCCTGCATGTAAACACACCAGTGTTGTGCAGTGTCCAGAAGAGGGCATTGGGTCCCCTGGTACTGGAGTTACAGATGGTTGTTAGCTACCGTGTGCTGAGAAACAAACCCAGGTCCTCTGCATACAGGTCCTCTGGAAGAGTAGCCTTTGCTCTTAATCCTCTAACCACTGAGCCATCTCTCTAGCCCCTTGTCCTAGTTTGTTTCTCCATTGCTGTGACAAAACACTCTGACTAATACCAACTTGGGAAGGAAATGGTTTATTGAGCTTACATCTCCTGGGTCACAGTTCATCAGGGAGCCCAAGGTAGGAACTCAGGCAGGAACCTGGAGGCAGGAGCACAGGCCGTGGAGGAACACTGCTTACTGGCTTGCTCCCCTGGCCTCTGCTCAGCCTGCTTTCTTATGCAACACAGGCCCACCTGCCTAGGGGTGGCACCACCTACAATGGGCTGGGCCCTCCCACATCACTCAATAATCAAGAAGATGCTCCACAGATATGGCCACAGGCCAGTCCTGTGGAAGACATTCCCCAATTGAGGCTCCCTCAACCCAGGTGTGTCAAGCTGACATTAAAGCTATCCAGCACAATTGACCCCTTGTCAACTTGACACACAAACACATCACTATTAAACCATAAGCTTTCTAACCTTTCAAATTCTTGTCCCCAAGATATGATGTTAATATCACAACATAAGACAGTACAACCTTAAAAGCCCCACAGTCCTTAAAAAATCCAAACACTTAAAAGTCTACAGTCTCTTTTAAAAGTCTATTAACTGAGGGCTCCTGTAAAATCCAAAGCAAGTACTGTCTTCTTTCAAAGGGAAGAATCGGGCACACCTAAGCAAAACCAAAGTCCAGCAAAGTAGCTCAAGGCTGGACATCCGGGATTCACTCATGATCTTCTAGGCTTCAAATGGCTCTGGCAGCACCACTTCTCTGGCTCTGCCGTCCACAGCACACACAGCTTGTATCAAAGACCCAGGATGACTCCATTCCACACCTGCTGCTGCCCTTGGTGGTCATCCCATGGTCCTAGCATCTCCAAAAAGCTGGGGTCTCCACTGAAACTGAGGCTACACCTTCACCAATGGCATCTTCTGGCCTCTTCTTGCCTCTTGGGATGCAAAGCCTCAGATTCCAAGACCCCTTCAAACCTGGGGTCTTCACTGCAACTGAAGCTACTCTTTCACCTATGGCCTTTCCTGGCTCTCAGAGTGCCAAGCCTCAGTTGCTGTCTGTGACCCCTTCACACTTTCAACACCAGAACCATACGGGAGACTCTTAAGCATTATCAAGTCCTGCTTTCAGCTAGAAATGGAGGCTCAGGTCCCCTCTTGACCACAGCTTCTGTGTGAGGACCCTGGGGTAATACTTCCCAGAAGATTTCACCAAGGTGATGTTACTTACAGCTGATTTTTTAGCCCCAGCTAACCAGTATCAATTGTCCCAGTAAAGAAAATGTTTTACTTGAGGTTCTGGTCTCTTCTTCAGCCCCAGCTGACCAGAACCCACAGATTCTCAATTCAAAATATCACACAAACAGCCCTAATAGTCTCTGCTTCCCTTTGAAGCTTCACGAGCCAGGCCACCATTGTTCAAAACTTTTTCAGCATAACTGTTCCAGGCTCCACAGCAACAAACTCTAAGCATTCAATGGCTTTTTCAGCCCAAAGTTTTGAATGCTTCCACAATCCTAAAAACACCAAGGTCAGGTCTGTCACAGCAATGCCCCACTCTCTGGTACCAATTTCTGTCCTAGTGTGTCTCTCCATTGCTGTGACAAAACAGTCTGACTAATACCACCTTACATCTCCTGGGTCACAGTTCATCAGAGAGCCCAAGGTAGGAACTCAGGCAGGAACCTGGAGGCAGGAGCTGGAGCACAGGCCATGAAGGAACACTGCTTACTGGCTTGCTCCCTTGGCCCCTGCTCAGCTTGCTTTCTTATGCAACAGAGGCCCACCTGCCCAAGGATGGCATCACCCACAGTGGGCTGAGCCCTCCCACATCACTCAACAATCAAGAAAATGATCCACAGACATGGCCATAGGCCAGTCCTGTGGAAGAAATTCCCCAGTTGAGGCTCCCTCAACCGGGTGTGTCAAGTTGACACTAAAGCTATCCAGCACACCCCCAGCTGCATCTGTTTTCATGCAAACACAGCTTCATTCTTCTTTATTGCTGAAAATAGTTCCACTGAGCAGCTTTTAAGACCCCAAACTCTGGAGTCATGTGCCTGTTCAATTCCTGGCTCTGCCAGCCATTGCTGTTCACTCCCAGGTTTGCCTGTCACCTCTCCAAGCTTCCTTTCATCTGTAAATACTAGTAAAGTTCTGCATCCTCATGGGACTGTTGCAGAAAAAATGAAGATGCTTAGGTAAAGTGGCATACAGTATAGAGAGAGCTGCAGGCTATCATCAGCATGACTCCCTTTCCCTCTGATCAGTGTGCCCTCATGGTCTGTCTGGCCTGGGGCCTCTTCTGTGTTCAGGGTGGAAGTAGGAAAACTTCTGCCTACCTCCTGTTTATGTTGATTGAATGTTTCTGGACTATACCCATTCTTGACATATCATTGACTGTAGGAACATGGACTCTCCCCTTCTTTTGGATACCCTTCTTCCTTCACGTATCACTAAAGAGCAGTGCCAAGTTGTTACACAGCAGCCATACAGCTGACAGTCTCAAAATTTTACTGTCTTGTTATTTACGGCCAATTTTGGTGATCTCTGGCCTTGAACAATGTTTGCGGCTGCTTTTAGAGGATGAACGATGCACAGGCACTGGGCCTGTGTCATCAGCTGTGCGAAGGCATCAGACCAATTAGAAATCTCTTCCCACTGGTTTTATTTTCTTGTGGCAGGTAGGCTTTCCCCTTGAACTAACTGGTGTTTAAATCTGACACCTTGATTGCTAACTTCACCTCAATGTGGCTGACTATATAGGTGAGTAGGGAAGTCCTGGTGGATAGAAAATGGAGAGGAAGAACAGCTGGGAGGGTGGAGGAGGAGACCTAGAAAGAAAAAGCCCAGAAGCCACCCCTCACTTTCCCCTGCTGCCGCTGGCCTCAGAGCCAGGCCCTCAATAAGTCAAGCCTGCACTACTGATTGCCATGGTCTAACCCACTACCTGGCAGGTGAGATGTGCACAATCAGTTTTTGAGTGAATGAACTTGATAGTTGTGAAGCATTAGAGACATCACACTGCAACTCATCAGTGGCTTCAGAGGGGCGGGTTCACACCTCTGCTCCAGTGTGGCCTGGGATCCCCGCTCTGAGTCCCTACAGCATTAGGAAAACTCCACACTATGCCTTTGTAGTGACCTTTGCTTTTGTTTTAGCAAAACAATTTAAAAAAAAAAGTTTTTGAGAAAACTGAGCATGCCCAGAAGAGTTCCTGCCTGCCCTTTTAACCTTTCAAACGTATCTTTCATTATCTTTAAGCTTAACCAGAAATGTGTTCACCATCTTCCCTTCTTGACTTATGACCTTATTCTGACCATGCTCAGAAATGAGCTCTGTAACTGAGCAAAGCAGGGGAGCAGGGGTAACCTCATCACAAAGTGCTGTCCTCTATGAACATGTGAGCTTTCTGAATCAAATTTCCTTTGTCTGGTGCATTGCTTTGGAAACAACTCCTTGCTCTCCTTAACTACTGAGGGTAATAAATCTCCTCTGTCGTTTGGGGCTTTGTATCACCAAGATGCAAACCCATTATTACGTTCAGTTCCAGTCAAAAGTAGAGAGCAACGAGTGGCCCAGGAGACATGGAAAGGAAGAAAACTTATCCACAAAGCAGCGGTTATAAGGATCAGTATCCACAAGTCAAGGTCAGGATCACTAGCCAATTTTACAGATGATAAAGCAAGGACCAGCAAGTTAGCTGATGGTCTATTTGAGTTTTATGACCTGTGCATCTCTTGGGAAAGCAGTGGGCACTTCCTTGCATGCAAGAAGGGAACAGTGAGTAAGGAACTAAGAGGGACTGACAGTTTACCAAGAGTGTCTCAGCCATCATCTTCGTTGAGTGATATTAGAGAAAAAATAATGCTGTCAGGTGGTGAGTGTATGCCCTAGACTACGCACTCTAAGACGATTTGCTGTGCGTGGAGAGGAGGGGTTCATTTTTGCTTTCTATTTTGTTTTTGTTTTATTTGAGACAGGATCTTGCTATGCAGCCTGGTCTAAACTTGAGATCCACTTGCTTCAGCTCCATCCTCTGCCCCAGTTTGGATGCTGAGATTACAGCTCTGGGACTTTCTTGGTTGTGTTATTTTGCTAATCTCACCCAGTCACACTGTTCTCTAAAAACCCCAAACGGTGAAGTGATACCTGGGGCTGGAATTCTTAGGGACTCAGACATCAAGCCAGCCAGACTCCCAACCTGCTACCTGCCATTGCAAAAAGGCTTTCTTTATTTCCCTTCCCTGAAACGAGATCCCCATCTAATGCTGTGAAGGCGGTATGGTGGAATATCATAACACAATAATTAATACTGTACAGTTTTCAGTGCCCTGAGTCCAATACCACCCATCAGCTCACCTCTTTGGAAAGATCTGATCATTAGGTTCTTATAATTACACACCCTGTTTTCTTGGAGATATGAAGAAAAAGAGGGTTTCTAGGTGGATGGAGAGTTCACTACCAACTGTTAGGAATGGCTGTTTTAACTGAACCAGGGAAAATAGGAAATACGGACTCTGCCTTTGGAAGCTGGTGTACCTGGGGTGTGTGGTCAGTGTCTTCACAGCTGAAAGGGTTTTTACTTTTAATGACCCCCATAAAAACAGAAAGGCTTAAGCTAAGCTTTATCTTACATGAGATTTCACTGACTGTAACTGGTGTGACAAACAAGCATTTGATGTCAGTGTGCTTGGAGGTGAATTGGCTGAGGACAGTGTATGGACAGTGTATGGACCTACTCTTTTTTTAAATTTTGATTTTTATTGAATTTATACGATTTTCATACAATATAGTTTGATGGTATTTAGACCCCTCCCCTATCCACACCTGCCCCCTCTACTCCCATTCTTGACCAATAGACCCAGTCCTTTTGGGAGGCATGCCCCTCTTTCAGACATAGTTAGCTGTTAAGAAGGAAAGGCCAGATGTAAGCTCCTCATCCTGCTGACCCCATTGTTCTTCCTGGTGGCCCCAGGTTCTTGCTGTTTCCAAAAGACAATGAGGTCATTCCCAAGAAATAGATGGCTGTGAAGTTTAAAAAGACAAACCCTGTCAACATTTCATAGAGACAAATGCCAGGACTGTCAGCCAAACCATGACTGCTGCTCACCGTGGTCTATGGAATCACAGTCACATTCCTTAAACTGTGCAGTGAGGCCCACGAGGCTACTTAGAAGTCCTCTGGGATCTCAGCTCTCTGGCCCTCCTAGGGATAACACATAGGCCTCGGTGTTTGTTTTTTTGCTCTGTCCTCCCATCTTGAGGCTCTGCCTTGAGAGCCCTCTCAGGTTGGCTGAAGGGGTAGTAGCAGTTCCTGCATCACTTCTTTTGGTAGCACTGTAGTCACTGACGACAAGAGGCCAACATGGTGTGACAGGCAGGGTACCATGCTAAGGGCCCTCTGTGTAGGGCTTGGGGTGGGTGGTCAGCTGCTGTTATAAGCAAGTGCCCATGTGTTGGTCTGCTCTGAGCAACAGCTTTGCTCTTCCACCAAGACCCTTCTGAGAGGTCTTGTGCTCAGCCTTATGAATGTGCCCTGCTTGTCCACACTGTTGCTACAATTTCATCACACCTTTAAGAGAACCAGCCATCACAGCTTTCCTGGGATTGAGGGTGTCCTAGGATATGCTGAGATCTCATTTCGCCTTTCTGTTTCCTTAGCCTGGTGCTGATGCCCAGTCCTGGGTCACTTTATGATACATGTGTGAGGGCTGTTGGTCTCTGCGCTTCTTCTCCCAACCTTATTCTCTTCCCTGATTCTTACCAGCACCCCAGGAAACTCCATCCTTAAAGGCAGGATTGACTTGCTTATTCCGGTGCCAGGAATGGGGCTCTCCTGAGTTTAGCTCATACTGACTGACCCTCACCACCACGTTCTGATGCCATGCCACCTTCACAGAAACATTGTAAAGAAATAACTACTATTATTACCATTTTATAAACAAGGAAGAGGTAGGGGTTGAGGTCAGTGGATTGGTTCACTTTTCATTACAACAGCAAAATATCTGAGGCAGGCTACTTTTTAAAGAAAAGAGGTCTGCTTTGACTCATGGTTTTAGAGGTATAAAGTCTGGCAGCCTCATCCAGATAGCTTTCTTGCTGGCAGAGGTCAGTGGCAGAGAAAAAGACAGAGACAGAGACAGAGAGACAGAGAGGGAGAGGGAGAGAGACAGATTTAAATATTTTATTTATTTATTTTATTTTATGTGTATGAGTGTATTGCCTACATGTATATAAATATACTCATGTCATGAAATGCCCACAGAGGTCAGAAGAGGGCATCAGATCACCCTGGAACTAGAGTTACGAATAGTTATTAGCCACCATGTGGGTGTTGGGAACCAAACCTGGGTTCTCTGCAAGAGCAGCCAGGGCTCTTAACCACTGAACCATCTCTCCAGTCCAAAGATCAATCTTCTTATAAAGCCACTGGGATCCATTCATGGAGTCTCTACTATAGTTTTATCCAATTCTAGTCAAATTCAAAAAATTCCATCTCAAGACAACATAGTGTTGGATTAAGTCCCACCTTCTTCATACCATTAACATGTGACTTTGGAGGAGACCAAATTCCTCCCTGAGTTTTGAGAGCAAGCTGTATTAAAACCATAGCAGTCAGCCATCAGCTTAGACCACAGAGCAGCTAGCTGACTTTAGAAACTGGTTTAGAACCTAAACATGTGTGGCTGCCAATGTGTGTGCGGCTGCCTGGCTTGTGGCTGAGACGCTATCTGGAACAACAGTGAAAGCAGCTGTGAATCAAGATGCAGCTCCCTGCCCCACACAGCTGTGGTTCGCACACTGTGCACACTCTTGCACATACTACGGCTCTGCTGTAAATGAACTGTGGTCACTTCTAATTATTCCCTGTTTGATTATAAAATTCACATTTCACCTGCTGCCCCCCAGCTAGGCACATTAATGTTTCACTGGCATCATTATAATTGTTTTTTTAAAAGTCACATGGCATTTTCAGGAGATGGACGTTAAAAATACAATTCCACAGATACAGAAACAAGGTTGTGTGAGACAAAGTCACTGTCCACAGGACACAGCAGTGGCAGGCTCCCAAGGCTTTTGTCAAAGAGCTGCCTTACTGAGCACTGTCAAATGACATCCTTAAGCAGACAATGACTTCCTCCAACCTACAGACTGCTTCAACCCAGTGCCTGGGCTCAGACTGGACCTTTAAATCAACACTCATACATAGCTCCCCATACCCCCCCAACTATGTGCAAGACTTGCTTTCCTGGTAGCAGGCTTGGTTACAGGATGACAGGAAAGGTTCAGAGGTACAGGAATGACTGATGGTCCCCCTGGCTATGCTGGACACGTTCATGATAATGATCTCAGATAATGGTCCAGGAACTACAGAATGGAAGGGTGATTATGTTCACTGAACAGACACAGAACAGGATCTGCTGGAGAAGTGTGCCCTCCTCCAAGGCCTCACAAGACACAAAGGGAATACCTTTCTTCTCACTGCATCATCTGTTCTCCTTTCTGCACTGCTAGACATTGGTCTCTTCTTTAAAAACATAAAATTATTAGCAAATATTGTTACACAAAGTGATAGTTTTCATAATAACATTTTCATTGAAGTAGACTATGTACTTTGATGAGATTCTCCCCATTGCCCTCCCTTGCTCTTCTGCTCCAAGTCCCCTTCTTTTTCTCAATTGGTCCTCCCTTCTGATTCATCATGTATATGTATATACATGCACATACATATACATACATGTGTATGTAAAATCCAGGTTCCACATACAAAAGAAAATAAGTGGTATTTGTCTTTCTGAATCTGATTTATTTCATCTAATGTGATGATCTCCATCCATTGTCCTACAGATGACAAAATTTTATTCTTCATTATGGCTAAATGAAAGCACGCTGCATATGGGCACTACATTTATCTGTTCATCTGCCCATAGACAGTTTGGCTATTGTGAATAGGGTCACAATGAGCAGGGATGTGCATGTGCCCCCTAACTAGATCCATGACTTGACCTGCACAGATGCCTATCAGGGTTTCCACCTATGGTTTGGTGTTTGGAAGTATCTTCTGACAAAGTCTCCCTAAATTCCTGTTGGGATGCTGATGACACTAGCCCAGGCTGAAGGGCGCTGTTCTCATTGGTTAGAAGAAGACTGGATCAATTGTGGCCTTTTCCTCCAGTATTCGGTGTTTTAAGGGAGGCAAACAGTGTGAGAGAACTGCTCAGAGTCCTGGGCCTGGCAGAGTATTTGTGATTTTCCTTGAGTTTGGTGATGAGAAGGGGACACAGAAAATCTTTAGTCTGACAACTCCTTAGCCAATGTACAGGAAGAATTTACATGACTAGGCTCAGAAAAATGCAAATCCCAAAACTGCATCCCTGTGGCCATTCTGTGGCCACTGCTCAGTTCTGGCTTTACTCGACATGGGTGTTTGGGGGTTGCACTATTCAAGATAAGGAAATGAAGTCTGGGTAGGGAAAATGACTGGAGGCCCACAGGATGAGTGGCTAAAGAATTATTGGAAATTTCTAAGCAAAGAAATGAGACAGTCTATAAGTCATCATTTGTCTGACCCTGGGAGGTCTGAAGGCAGCAGGCTCTGCTCATAGCTGGCTCTCAGGGTGAAGTTCAGGCACTCTGGAAGCAGTTACTTGGGAGTGGGCTAGGCAGAGGAAGTGGCACCATTTATATTTGCTTAGTGTCCGTATTCCCAGGAACATATGAAATTGACCACCCTTGGTAAACCTGATTACTACTCATGTGACTTCCTGCAGTCACCCAGTAACTGTGGAGTGATTCCTAAAAAGCCAGGCACACTCCCAAGTATGGAACAAAGAACAAAGTCCAAGTCAGTACTGTGCGTTGTTTTGTGAGAAACAGCTTGGCAGATGAAAATACTCATCACACAAAAGGTCAGGGAAGAACAGCAGAAGATAAAGAAAGATGACTGAGAGGTGGCCACATTGTCTCTTCCTTCTTGGGAAAGGGATATATGGTCCTCAGAGCGTTGCTACGGCAGCCTTGGTACCACTTTCTACCCACATAGGTAGGAGCATTGTGATCCTCTGTTGGGTAGAATGAGCAGTGCTCAGAGGGGAGTGGGAAGTGAGGCTGAGGAATGTCCAAGCACCGGAGTCTTGGCAGGAAGGCATCCCAGAATCCACACAAGCATCTGAGCATAGCCAGTTCCAAGGGATGGACAGACAGGTTGGCCTGTGCCTGGAGACCGTGACAGCAGGTGAGGAGGACACAGAGGGTAGGCTCAGAGGGCTTCCTAAACTCCCCACAGGCACCAGCATCTTTCCCACAGTATATAAAGGACTGTTCTTTGCTCTTCTCCTGTGCAGGTAATTAGGAGCAGCACACCGAGAAGGGCATGAATGTTTTCAGTGTTAACAATTCAAGTTATGCAGAAGAACTCAGAGCAAAGGAAATCATTTTTTCACACCTTGCCTCAGCCCTAGCTTTCTTCCCAGAGTACTCACTAGAAAGAGTTTAGCATGAATTTTCTATACTCTTTTCTATGCAAATATGTTCAGCCCCAAACAAATGTACAGACATTCCTGACTTAAGATGCTTCAATTTGAGATTGTGGGATCTCTCTAATGATGGGGAAATAATACACACCAGGTAGAAACTACTTCAGATTTTGAGTGTGAGTTTTTCTCAGGTTATTGATGTGAAATCTTTTCTCTGGCAATGCTGAGCAAGGGCAGCAAGTCCCAGGAGACTGGGAAGAGACAGGGCCACACTTGTCACTGCACCCACGCAGCCTTCTCTCTTTCACCTACAGGACAATATTCAGCAAGTTACATGTGTTTTGTACACTATTACAAAACAGATTCATTAAGTGAAGAGCTGAGGTGTGAACTGATGGTAGGTTAGTGTGGTAAATACATTTCAACTTATGATAGATTTATCAGGATATTGTCCCTTGTAAGTCAAGGAGCAGGTGTATTTACATCTTAAATCAGAAATGGAATTAGAGTTTATACCATAGTTTATTCTTTTCCACTTTACAATGTGTGTCGGGAATTTTTTCCTGTCAATAATTACATAGAAGTCAAATTATTTTTCAGTGATATATTCCTTTTTTTTTTTTTTTTACTGTTTTCTTCATTTCTTTCCACTGAGAAAGAAATGCTGCTTGGGTAATCCACTTGTCTTGGTAAAAAAATTCTCAAATTAATTTGTCTCTGTAATATTTTGATCTATTAATTGATTATCTGTTTCTGAGTCAATAAACACACTTTTAATTGCTATGGCTTTGTGTGTGATTTTTTAATCACTGTCATTCTTCTTTTTGAAAATTTCCCTAATAATTTTTAGTGAATTTTAACATCAACTATAAAATCTTCTTACTGGGGATAGAGAGATGGCTTAGCAGTTATGAACAATGGCTGCTCTTCTAGAGGACCCAGGTTGGGTTCCCAGCACCCACATGGTGGCTAACAACCACTTGTAACTCCAGTTCCAGGGTATCCGACACCCTCTTCTGGCTTCTGCAGGCATTGCACACACATGTGCACCTGTATACATGCTGGCAAAACACTCATATACGTACAAAAAAAATTAATTTTTAAAAATCTTCTAAGTTTCATTAAAAATAAACTTCAAATTACAATTAGGATTATAATGTATATGCAGTATATATGGAGAAGATTTTAACACGTTTATAATTTATCTTCCTATTGCTAGATTTTACGCCATTAATTTTCTTTCTTTTCTCGCTCCTCTTCTTCTTGCCTTTCTCCCTTTCTCTCTCTCTCTCTTTCTTTCTTTCTTTCTTTCTCTCTTTCTTTCTGTTCTGGGAGTGGAATCTGGGATCTTGCTCATGCTAGGCTAATGTTCTACCATTGAGCCAGCTCTCAACCCATGAATTTTCATTACTTGGGGATTTTAAAGTGTTATTGCTGCTGTTTATTTCTTAAGCCTTAATAATTGTCTTCACCTAAGTCTTGCACAGTTCTTATTAAGCCTGTTTATAGATACTTTACATGTGTTTCTTTTTTAAATTATGAATGGGATCTCTACATTTTATTGGTCATTATGTATTGATGGAAATCAGTAAATTTTTAAATGTTGTGTAGGTATCTAGATCCCATTCATTGACATCTCTTTTCAGTTCTTTTCACTTGTTTGTTAGTTTCGTTGTTCTGCTCTAGGGATATAACAATACTGCTTACAAATAATGACATTTTTCTTTGAAGTTTTATTCTTCTCATTGGCATGCTTTTCTTTTCTTTTTTCCTTCTTGCACTTGCTGGGACTTGGGGTGGGTGCTGAGCAGTGCAGGTGTGACAGAAGGCTTGGCTACTTGTTCCAGCCATAGCGGGGAGGCTTTGACATCTTACTGGTTCAGCTGGTGTTTGGAAAACATCAACCATGGGAATATCATTTTATTTCAGCACAAATGGGTGCTTAGTTTTCTCAAGTTTTTTGAGACCTCTTTTACAAAAATTATATATTCTTCTTTAACCTATGAAACTGGTGATTATAGTAACAGATTTTCTGATATTAAATAGTAAAGTATGCTTGGCATCATTAACGTACCACTGGCTTTGATGTGGTCATCTTGTATCTCGTCTTTACATCTGTGTTTCTGAACGACTGCAGTCTACCTTTCTTTTTATGCTTGTTATTGGGGATCATTCCCAGGTCTCTGCATAGTCTAGACATGGGTTCTACTCTAAGCCCATTTATCAGTGTTGATGTCATTCTGAGATGAAAGCAAAATAATTTCACCTCTTCAATGTTCAACATATGCACATTCTAAAGGGCATCTTTCTTTGAAGTCTTGCATGATCTTTCCATGAGCATCCTGAGCCCATGTTCTTTTTAAAGGGTAGGCCTTCCTGATTTTGTAATTAGGAAAGGGTATCTTTTCTAATTTTGCCTATGCTTATTGACCTCTTTGGTCAATATTTGGGCTCCTTCTGAGTCGATATTAATAATTTATGCTTCCTTTAGAAGCTTTTGTCCCATCTAGCTGTTCACAGTGGGAAAATAATGAGCTTGACAGTTACATGTTTACCACTGTCACACTGTCCCAAGCACCCTCACATACGTTTACAATATCACACCTATCTATGGTTTCTTGCCTTCTCTCATTTCTAACATTCTTATGTATATGAGTGTATCGCCGGCATGTGTGTAAGCGCACATGTGTCGTGCAACACCTGCAGAGGTCAGAAGAAGGTGTCAGATTCCCCGGAACTGGAGTTATGGATGGTTGTTAACTGCCATGTGGGCGCTGGGAATCAAACCCAGATCCTCTGTAAGAGCAGTCAGTGCTCTTAACTGCTGAGCCATCTCTCCAGCCCTCTAGCATTATTTTTAAATATTACCTCACTGATTTCCTTGGTAAGAGTTGTGAGAAATTTGTCTACTATATTGGATTTTTTAAAAGGATCATCTCTGGTTTCATTGATCAAATCTACTGATTTTGTTTTGCATACATTCTTCCTATAATTCCTGCTTTAATTTTTATAAATTGGTTCCTCTAAGGAATGAGTTATTTGTTGTTGTTGTGTCTGTCTATTTTAGATGCTAAGGCCTTTCCTTGTCACCCTGGTCTAGTAAAGGCATTTAAAGCTATAGTTTTTCTCTGAGTGGGTGGCCTAGCTGGAGAAGTTAACCATATTCAAAAAGATAAGATGCCTCACGTCCCCAGGCACACCTGTATAACCACCATGCCTGATGTTCCATCAATATCAGATCAGAACTTATGTCTTATAAATCACATTCCAACAACTCCAAAGAGGCTTCAAATAAAAACGAAGCTCATAGCTGGGTGTGGTAGTGTGTGCCTTTAATTCTAGCACTTGGGAGGCAGAGGCAGGTGGATCTCTGAGAGATAGAAGACAGCCTGGTCTACATAACAGCCAACATCACCTCTTCTCCACTTAGCTTAAAACAGCTTTCCAACACATTTGTATACCCCTACTTTTCATTGTCCATCTGCATGCCTGTGTATGCACATGTAAAGTCAGCCATCTAAAAATTTCTGGACACCTGCTACCTGTTGAATCCCAGTAATGAACCAGATGTAGGATTCAGTTTAGTAGAGAGACAGGCAGGCAAGCAGGCAGTTTGGAAGGAATACACTTGGTGAAGAGTGAAAACCTCACAAATAGCACAGACTCAAATGGTATGTCAACCAGAAGTTCTGTAGCTTACAGGAAGGGTATTGTTCCGGGCAGAGGAAGCAGCCTAAAGGAAAAGAGGTTGAATGGCACATGGAGTGCTTGGATGACCAGTTGAAGCCCAGTTTAGTTGCACCAATGGGCACATTTTACAGGGTCATGTTAGAAGGTCAACTGCAAGCCACCAGGTTTTAATAATAAAAATAAATAAATCAAAAGAAGTTTACATGTGAGAAACTTAATCCTCATCTATTAATGGTATTTTAAAATCTTTTTTATTTATTTTTATTTTTTATGTATATGAGTGTTTTGCCTTCATGTATATAAGTGCACCTTGTGTGTACAATGCCTGTGGAGGCCAAAAGAGGGCATTGGATCCCTTGGAACTGGAGTTACAGGTGGTTGTTAGCTGCCACGTGGGTGCTGGGAAATGAATCTAAGTCCTCTGCAAAAGCAGCCAGTGCTCTTAACCACTGAGCTATCTCTCCAGCCCCTCTGGATGATATTTTTGAGGCGGTGCCTTGGGGAGGTAATTTGGCTAAATGAGCTCAAATGGGTGGGACCCAGAGGACATCAGTGTCTTTGCTTTGTGAGAAGACATACCAGCCAGTAGCTTGCTCTGTCTCACTATATCATGATGTGCATAGAGGTCCCACCAGAAGGCAGTGGCAGGCTTTTGGACTTCTCAAGCCAAATGAATCTCTATTCTTTATAAATTACCAATCACTCAGACTGTGGTGTTTGGTTAGAGCAAGGGGAAGTGAACGAAGACACCTGGGCTTCCTCAGGGTTTATATTATCACTACAAAAAGGAACGGACAGCCAAGAAGGCATCCAGCATCCTTCACTTTCCTTAGAGGCACTTGGTGGGGTGCTTATGACAGGACCACTATTTTGATGTGCACAACAACCATCATGCTGTATGGGACTCTGAGGATGGCAGTCAGTGTCAGGAAGAAGCTGCAGACCCCTCCCAGCCTCTCACTGCCAGGTTGCTTCAGTTTTCTAATCCATGAAATAAAATTTGGTTGAGAGAGTTAGCATGATGAAACAAAGTCTTTTTCTTCACTGGGTCATCTCTGTTCAAACATGAGCATCCAGCCAGTTCTTTGACTGGGCACTGGGGTACATTTTATTAGCTTTAGGTTTTCCCTTAGAGAAGAATAGGATAGTTTGCACTGGTTGGACATAAAGGAATGGCTTATGTATTTTATTTCAGAGGAAAATTTAAAACAACAACAACAACCACTACCACCAACAAAAGCCTGTCACAAAAGGGCTTCTCCCGGGTGGCTGCCCTCTCAGATGTCTGCAACAGCCTGAAACATTGTGCCTTTGTGCCTCCCCCTCACAGCCTAATGACATTCTCAAAGGTGGCAAAGGAGAGCTGTGGGTTGCCATGGAAACCGGGTGCCAGAAAGAATCAAAAGAATTCTAGCCCTTAAAGACTGTGGATTTATTCCCCTGTTGCTTAGGGAGCAGAGTTGGCTGCAAAGAACAGGGAGTGGGAAAGGTAGGGAATTTTAGATCTGGTGCAAAGGAGGTGCTAGTATCCTAGCTAGATGGTGCCTGGGGTACAGGGTTATTGTCGAGGGTACACAGGACAATTTATGTTCTGAGCAATAGGAGAAGAACAGGAAGGAGTGAAGGAAGGAGGAGCCTCTCCACAGGCACAGGCAGCCTGTGTCCTCATCCAGTGTCCTCAGCAGACCTAGGCCATGCTGAGCTCCCAGCTTGTTGCAGGCATTCTGCCAGAAGCTTACCTAAGATGCCAACAATTCTATGAGACCCAATCTACTTTATAAGTTGCTTCCCCCCAACTTGTGGCCAAAAACCAGCCCCTCAACCTTGGAACACACAGGGTATCTGCTCCTCTGTACTAACATCTGAGCTGTGTCCTCAGCCTTCAGTGCATCGTTCTATGCATGTCACACATCCTCTGCCTACACAGAAACTCCAGCATCTCCCTGTTCAGGCATCTCTGAGGTTTCTCTGCCCCTCTTTGCTTACCCCACAAAGACACTGTTTCCCCAAACCTAGTCACATCCTGGCCTTTTCATGTCACAGTTGGTAACAGCTGTCTGCTTTCCAAACTTTCTCCCAGCTGGTAGAATGTTTTGTGCAGAGACATTGAAGGAGGACTTGTGAGGTAGCTGGTAGTTAGCAAATAGGCACACTTCTTTGTTTTCCTGAAACTTATTTTTAAAAGGTCTCAGATGGAGGTACACTGACATCGATTGTTGGAGTATGGAGTTTATTAAAGGAGTTATTAAAACTGTGACAGACAGATAGACAACAGCATGGAGAGGGCTCTGAGAAGTGTTCAGACCCCAGCACCGGAGACATATAGTATGGCAGGGACTCTGAGAGGAAATCACAGAAGTGGGGGGTCTCTTCTTATACCTTTTAGAGGATGGGGAAAGTTTCACAGCACATACCGGCAGCCAGGCTCTGTGATTCCCAGGCAGGAGGCAGGGAAATAGGTGGGGAACAGGATGTATGGCCACCAATACCCCCTTTAAATAAATTCACCCCCAAATGAGAGATCCTGGACCTGGAAGTCTGTTAGCTAGGGACACACAGTGTCTCAACAGGGTGCCTGCCAGTGCAAGGGGCAGCTGGATTCTAACAGCACATTCTTAACAATTATCTGATGGCAGAGGCAGAAAATAAGTAAGAAATCGAAACCTTAAATTGTGACGGATGCTGCAGAAGGAAAGGAGGGCTGGCCACTTCAGACAGAATTGTCAGACGATCCTTAAAGTTCACCCACCAGCTTGTCACTTAAAAGCCCAGTTCCCTATTGTGCCAATCCAGTCAGTACTGGAATTGGATGACTCTGCTCCACGCAGACATGCAGAAATTCAGGCTAATGAAAGTTTAGCCTCCCCAATGCATGGCATCCGAGTCATCCTAGATTGCCGGAGTCCAGCTCCAGCTGAGCCCAGGGCCTGAAGGGGTGAAGGTAATGGGCACGGCAGAAATGACTGTACCAGAAACCACAGCTGCAGTTCTAGTAGAGGCTGTTGACTGACCCGCTCGGGAGAGGTCAGCCCGAATATCTTCTTTTTTCTTTCTTCTGAAAAAGCAGCCTTCTACAACCTTTATAATTAGAAAGCTTACAATAGCAGTAAAGCATCAGACCATAAATCAAACCATGAGTTTGCACAGTATTTCTCAGTGTACAATATTTTTCAATAATCACAGTAAAAGGAAAGTACAAAGTACAAAGTTCAATGATTAACCTTTTCTTAACATAGCCAAGCAATGTCTTTATAGCCTTTATAGTTTTCTTTATAGCCTGTGGTTTCTATTTTACCATAGAAGTGTAAGACAGCCTGTCCCCATTTGCCCTTTAATTTTTTTGAATTTAATATTTATGGGTTGGCATGTATATTTGAGAAAATTATTCTTCTCATGGGAATGGGAACAACCAACTCTTTTTATTCATTGTCTAACCGATTTTCCAATTTATCTTTTTCCTCTCCCTTCTGCTATCTCTTTTTGAATGTTTTGTATTCTTTGATATGATTATTTTATCTATTTCAATGACCTTTATTATTATGTTGTTATTTACCTTTAAGGGCTTTTCTGAATCACTTTTAGTCTTTGTAAAAGAATAGGCAATTTTTCTTCAGAGGTCATGCACCACCAGCTTTTTACTGACCTAGCTAATCTTTTTATCCAAGAGGGAATTTCCCTAAGCCAAGTAGTTTTTCCTTATACCAAACTTTAGTCTCAATAGTTCCTCATTCAGGGTTAAAATCATAAACTCCTGTAAAAGGCAGCAGGGCATCTAGAGATTGCTATATTTTCCTTTGCGGGGAAACCAAGCCTTCTTATTAATCACAAATTTAATCTGTGCTGCCATCCTGCACTCTGGTTTATAGTCTGTATTTGCTTTTTCCGGATCTCTCATGGCTTCAGCCCATTTTCCCCTTATGATGCGATCATCATATGTGTCACTAGGCTTTCCCACTATGAATTCAGAATTTGCTTTAAAGTATTTTTACTTTCGTATTGTTTCAGTAACATAGTAATTCTGCTAAAGGCAGAGATTTCCCCGGTTTAGTTTCCCATTCCATCATCAGAGTTGGTTATCAGAATACTTAAGGAAGAGAAGGCTATACAAATTACAAAAACCAGGAGTGACTGGGGAAGGGATTTCCACCAAAAGAGTGGCGGCCACCGGCTTTCGGCTAGAACTTCGTCAAACAGCACTCTTGCCAAGAACCACGAACTCTTGGAGCCACCACTAGATGCTGACAATTCTAAGGCAGAGAGTATAAACAGAGTAGGCCCCGGACCGTGGGCCAGGGCTGTGGAGAGCACAAGCCACTTTCAGTCACACTGAATCAAACTCAATCATATGGTGTACCAGTTTTCTAGGGTAGCCAGCATGCCAAACTAAGTGGCTAAGACAACAGATATTTGTTATCTCATTGCTCTAGGCGTTAGAAGTCCAAAATGAAGATGTTGGCAGGATTGTTTCCATCCGAGTGTGTGGGACCCTGCTCCTTGTCCCTCCCACAGCTTCTACACTCTATTAGTTCCTTGGCTGTTCTTGACTGTTGATGTGTCAGCCTGATTTCTGCTTTCCTCTTAATATACATGATGGTCTCTCTGTGTGTGTGTGTGTCTGACTCTAAATTTCCTCTTCTAATAAGGACACTGATCAAATTGGTTTAGGACCCACATCCTGTTCTAGCTTGACATCACCCCCCCATTAACTAATTACATCTATGATGACTGCATTTCCAAACAAGGTTACATTCTGAGGCTTGTAGAGGTCAATATTTTAGCATATGGAATTTTGTGAGTAAAATTTGCCTCATAACCCACAGTAATGCTTAAAGGCAAAGGAGACTGGGCCACTGTGTTTGGTGAGCTGATACACTGTCTCTATTATGCCATAGAGGATATGAAGCCAGGGTGACCAAGCCAAACCTGCACAAGACTTATGCTCCTCAGGAGCAGACTCATCTGGATTGCCCTGGAACCCCTGTATGAGCTTGAAGCCCAGGTTTGAATAGATGCTCAGTAAGTAATGGTTGAGTAGAACTGGAGCCAGAGTTTACTGGAGGGCAGAAAGGGCACAGGTGATGCAAAGCTACAGGCTGGAGAAAACACAAGCAAAGCAGGAAGATTGGTTCAGAAACAAAGCCGTGTGTAGATGCTCCTGTGTGACAGTGGTTTTCAGATTCTGGCTGGGGACCTAAGCAGTTCTGCCAACTCTGACCAAAGCCAAAAGAAACAGCCCAGGATGAAAGGAAGCCTAGCTTTGTTTGCTCTCCCATTTCTCTCCTCTCCTCTGCTCTCCTCTGTCTCTGTCTCTGTCTCTCCTGTCTCTCTCGCTCTCGCTCTCGCTCTCTCTCTCTCTCTCCTCTCTCCTCTCTCCTCTCTCTCGTGCATGCACATGCCATGGCGTACATGTGGAGGACAGAAGATAATTTGCAGAAGTTGGTTCTCTCCTTCCATGTGGGTCCTGGGGATAGAAACTCACGTCACCAGTCTTGTTGATAAGCACCTTTACCGGCTGAATCATCTCGCTGAACCCCTAGCCCTAGCTTTCAGCATCTAGCAACTCAGCTCCTCAGCAGCTCCCATTGTTCAAGTCCAGAGACATGAGGAGAAGAAGACTTCTCATGGTCTAGGGTCATGAAGCCATTGATGGAGGATAGATGTGTTTGGCATCCTTCCAAGACGATAAAAGATCCGGGTGGGTATCAGGGAAATAAGGGGGCTGATGTCAATCAGACAGACACCTCTGATGGTCTGGGGAATGTTCAGTATCCAATTGAAAGGCCACATTCACAAGGACATATAATGATAGTAACAATAACTGCCAGTTGGGCATAGCATGCAGCAGGACCCTAGCCAGGTATATACCATCTGACCAGGTCTAAGCAACATGGAGCATTGCTGATGTCACCTGCACTTCACAGCCAAGAAACCCACATGTCAGAGAGGTACTGTGACTTGCTCAAAGCTCCCTAGCAGGGACTCAAACCCAGATCTGGCTGGACAAATCTAATTGGGCCTCCTGACATAGAGTCCTGCCCTTGGCTGGGGCAGCTCCACCCCTCCTTAGGCCTTGTCTCCATCATCTCAGGCTATTTTAATGGATGAAAAAGACTGAGTGCTCACCACAACACTTTATTTCTTACAGTCTGGAGAACTGCAAGGTGCTGGTGAGAAGCTGCTTCTGGCTTATAAATGACCATTCATGTGTCCCGCATGGTGAAAGTGGTGACAGAGCTCTCCAGGGCCTCCTGTATAAAGGCACTAATCCCATTCATGGAGGCGCTGCCTTTATGACCATATCCCTTCCCAAAGGTCTTCCTTCCTAACACAATAACTTTAGGGAATAAGATTTCAACATAGAATCTGGAGAGGAAGTAAACACCTGCTCTCTAGCAAGCCTCTATGTTCTTATCTGGGAAATGTGCATAATAAAGGTGCAGGTATCCTTTAGTATTCTGGAATTGATTCCCAGGACCCCTATGAATACCAAAATCAATGAATGCTCAAGCCGCTTGTATAAAATGTCATATCACCTGCATGGTATCTGAAGAAGTAATGCATCCTTCAGAGAAGCCACACATACCTTCTACTATCTACTTTAAATATCTTTATAGTGCTTATATAGGTGTTAAACGATCTTGTTTAGTGAATAATAATAATTTAAAAGTCAGTATGCATTCAGACACATTTTTAAATATTTTTGATGACTGGGGATTGTATTAGTTCCTTTTCTGTTGCTGTTTTAAACAAAAAAAATACCGTGATTTGGGAACTGGAGAGGTGGCTCAGGGGTTAAGAGCACTGGTTACTCTTGCAGAGAACCCAGGTTCAAAGCCAGCAACCACATGGCAGCTAACAACTGTCTTAACTCCAGTTCCAGGGGATCCAAGGCCCTCCTCTGACCTCTGTAGGCATTGCAAGACATGGGTACTCTTACATACAGGCAATACACTCATACACATAAAATAAAAATAATAAATAAAATATTTTAAAAATACCGTGACCAAATGTGGAAACTCTTATATAGATTTCAATCCAGAGGTAAAACTTGAGCTTATTTAAAGCAGCTAAGAAAGGATATAACTCAGCATGGAAGGAAACAGGATCCAGAGGGACACACAGGGATGTAATAACAACAGAAAGCATATAAACTGACAGAACTAATG